>NC_040035.1:11409-311409 GCF_003713205.1 Coffea eugenioides
AATAACTTGCCACAGGTGTTGAGCTCAGAGGTCACAGAAAGATCGTTGGATGCCAGCCTTCAAACGACGTCCGAACATACTCAGATACAGATAACAGATTATACATAGTCAAGAGGCATACAGACAGACAAGAGAACGAGTGTGTAAAGTACACCCTCGTCTCAAGCAGAATAAACATATAGTACAGTCATTCAAATCACAGATTGCAAGTGCAGAAATCAAGCTAAGTAACAAATGATGGGAGTGGTACACTCACCTATTAAGGCGAAATAACGTCCAGAATATCTTTCCGGGTAACACTTTCAATTATCGATGAACCCTATGGTTAATCAAGAGAAAATATTACAGTTCCTCCAACAAAAGTTAGGTGAATCGAAGACAATTCAAATACTACTAGTATTTTGGACATGTGATTTTGGAAGTGAAAAGAGTACATTTAAACCAAAGGACATGAGTAAAATATTTGAAAAACTCATGCTCGCTCGTAAAACTTTAAAATATCTATTTGAGTCGAAGAAATGAAGAAAACGTATTTCTATTAGTCATAAATTTCATTTTTTTCCAAGTGTACAAGTTTCGGCCAGATTGGACCTTATATACCTCGATACAAGAGGACGCAAATATCCTACATGGTTCATATGGTATTTGCTCTCATATCGTTACCTAATCCTCGAGTGTAAATTCGGGCAGCACGCCCTTTGTATTTACCTATTTTTTCAGCCACTTATGGCTTCATTATTTTCCTCAATCAATCCCAAAGTCATACACAATATAAATTCATCACAACAGCCGTTCAATAGGCTCAAAGTCATCCAAGTACAAGATTTAGCTAGGAAAATGATCGGAAATAAGTTTTAAGCTAAGGAACAAAAAAGTCAGATTCACCGCTACATAGCGTATCGGACATAACCAAAACTACGCTTCTTAGATTGAAGTGAAAGGTATACCGTTTCGAAGCTAAGACAGAGGGCTATAACTTTGGTGAAGACTACTCAGTCCATTTCTCACCCTAACTAGGTAAAATTTATCGAAACAACCCCAGATTTTCCAGTTCGGAGCTCACTGTGAAATTCAACTAGCAATCCCGATTCATTCAAGCATATCTCAGCACACACAACTCCGATTCAGGTAATTCCAAAGCCCTTTGAAAGCTAAGATACAAGGATATAATTCTTAAGAAGACATTGAAAAAAAACCATAGTATTCCCAGTCAAACTAACCAATTACAGAAGCTGATTATCAGTTTCGGACAGAAACAGGGCAGCAGGGGTATTTCGGTCTTTTTACAGGCTACGTTACTCCGATTGGGCTGAAATTTTGCAGGAAACTCTAAAACATTATTATCTACAACTTTTATGTTTTAACCCAAGACTAATTCGGCCTTGAACCTAGTCGAAAAGTACTGGGCAGAACAGGGCTAATAGAAACCCAAATCTGGAATTTTTGCTTCAAACCAGAAAATTTCCACTAATCATCACAATTATCATACCAAAGCTTCATTCTAACCCATACTAGACCATCATACATGGCCAAACAACATTAAACATATAAAAACAGAAAAATTAAGCATAAAATCAAAATTTCATCAAACACCACCAAAAGTCATGAAAACCTCCACAAAATCACCTAACTAACCTTCACAAGTCATGAATTCATCATTATCAAAGCCAAAGATGGAATTTCTTGACTACTCACCTTGAAATCTCAAGAAAGGAAGCAACTTTACACCACTATCTTTCAAACCACTTCACCTATTACTTCACTACCACCTAACTAATGGTTTTTATGGAGTGATTTGAAGTTTTATTGGGTAAGTTGTGAGATTGAGCAAGATTGAGTAGAAGAAATTTGATAGCTTTTCTTTCTTTTGCTCTCCAAGAAGCTCAGCCAAGAGAGGAAAAAAATAAGAGGATTTTTGGCCAATTTTTGGTATTTATTTGGTAAAGGTGGTAAGATGGTCTTATGGTCAACTTCCAAGTCCAACAGCAAAGTGACATTTGTCCCTCTCTTTAATGCTAGGTTATCCTTTTGTCTCTCCACTCTCATCCATATAATGACCTCTAATTATCTCTTAGCACCAGTAAATTAATTCCAGTATCCCAAACTTAACCTAATTGGCCGAATTCGTCGCACTTAACGCCACTAGCGGGTCCCACGTCCAATATACACTCTTTATTTCTCATGAACTAACTTATATCAGAAAAATGATTTAAAAACTATATTTACTTATAAAAATCTCGAAAATCAACATAATAGGGTTTAATGAAAAAAATGCATGCGAGAAAAATAAAATAAAATATTTTGAAATAAAGAAAATTTAAAGGGTTGCTATAGAACTCTTGACTTGGCTTTATTTAAAGGGTATTGTAACCCTAATAAGTTGTATTGAGTAGCCTATGACTTGCAATGGTAATTGTGGTTGCGCTTGAGAAATATAAGTGATGGAAGGTAGGATGGAAATTTACAATTTTAAAGGGAAATGCTGTCCAAATTGTGGGTTCGTATGTTTTATTGGATTTGGGTTGTGTTAGGGGTAATTAGAGACCTTAAGGTTGTCTAAACCCTTAGCGCCGAGTGTTCCTTAGTTTATTTGCAAGTTCTTTCGGTTTTACATTAGTAACATATGGCTTGGATTTATGACTCGTAATCGAGTCTCATTGTGTTTTATTGAATGTTTTAGGGCATGCCGGTGAAGCGAAGTGCTCGTTGGACAGAAATTTGTGATTACACTCTTATTTGCTTGGTGAGTGTATTACTCACATATTTGTTACTTCATGGCTTCGCTATAGTTGAAATCTGTGTTTTGAATACCTGTGTATACTGTGAAGCCTGGTTGAGACGAGGGTGTACTTTATCACTCTTGCACTCTATGGCTCATGTGACTGTTTACTGTATCAATTGAATGTTCCTTGAATACACTTGAACTGATGTCGTTTGGACGTGTATCCAACGACTTTTACGGTTTACTCTGAGCTCAACACCATCGGCGATAGATTGACTCGAGCCAGCAAGGGCATGGTCGAGGAGATTGATAAGCCATGGGGACTGTTTCTATGGAATCATTGGGTATAAGACCCTTGTTTCCGGTATACTCGAGTATTACCATAGTGAACTGATTGGAGTTCGGGCCCGGTAGGGGTATGTGAGGTGGATGGAAATTGGAGAAAGTGGGGTCTACGGTATTGGTTCCTCTTTAAGCGTTGACGGAGAGTCAACGGGGTAAGATCAAGAATGGCAAGTATGGAAAATGGCTCTTGAGAGCCGCCCGCATCCTTTTATTGTTACTAAAATGTGATGTTAGTTCGGCTTACTTGTTGAACGTATTTGATTTGAGCAACCTGGTGCCTATGTGAACTTTATTGATCTGCATGAGGGTACCTCATTGGGTGAAATCTCACTATGTTGCCTTTGTTTTCCTTACAGGGATATGATTACCTTTTGGAAACTGTGATTTTGAAGTCGAGTTGAGCTAGTCTAATATTCTTTTGTATAGCTCCTCGATCGTGGGAAACCTTAAATGTATTTTGATTCAACATTGCTACTTGGGTTGTAAATTTGCAACTATATGTGTATAGACGTGTGTGGTAATGTTCATGTGGTTATTTTGGATTGTGACGTGGCCGGCACTGTTCATGTGCGGCTCCGATTTTTCCATTTTTCATTTCGTGATTTTTGATTCGTTTGAACGTGCTAATACCTTCCGGAACGTTTTAGACTGTATATAACCTTGCTAGTAGTCCTGGCGAGAGCTGGGCAGGCAGTCCTCTAACCCTTTTGGTTCGCCTTAGGGAAAGGTGGGGCTGTCACAGGTGGTATCAGAGCCTAGGTTAGAAATGACCTAGGCAATTTGGAAATTTTGTTCCTTAGGGCCTGTGAGGGAAGTGTTAAGATACCGTTAAGTGTGACTATGTTTACGTTGTCTAAGTTATGAACCCTTTTGCTATTCTTGTAGGCCATGGCTGGAGCAAGCAGAGAGGGCGGAGGTGAGCCACTCAGAGGCGGCCACGAGTCATTGATTACCAGGAGAGGCCGGGAGGTCCGATTCGGCTTTGGTATACTACTAGCCGGACCCGTCGCTGTAGGCATTGCCAGCATTACTTTTATGCTGACCATGTGGTCGTGGCGGTGCTAGACGAGAGGAGGAGACTTAGGAGTGCCGTCGCCAGGGATCACACTGAGGCGCTTAGGTTGAGGGGCGTCATAAGGATGCAGGCTGACCGGATTGGCGAGCTCCTAGGAGACAAAGTTATGGAGCAAGAGCGAATGAATGCTCTGAGGGAGCAGCTGCAGGTGGTGAACACTCGTCTTACTAATGTCATCCGGGAAGTTAGAGACCGTTCCGGCGGTATTATTAATGAGTGCGAGGCGCTAATCCAAGGTGTGATTGGCGCCAACGTGCAAGTGGAGGCCCCAAGTGACGACACACCTAGTGAATGGAGTACCCCTAGTTCCAGCCAAGGGGGAGAGTCTGTGGCCTCCGTAGGGAACTAGGCTAGAACTCTTTTGGACCAATTTTGATCCTATGAAGGGAATAGTTAGGAAAGGCTCTTAGTTAGCTGTTTTGGCCTAAATCTGTCTATTGTCTTTTGGAGGACCCATTTTGTTTCATGGGATAACTTTTGTATGTCCTTGACTGCCTGTTTTGTATAATTGCTTGATCCTGTTATGTGTTCTATGTATATGTGTTATGTGTTTACATGCCCTATGAGGTAGTTGTTTTGGCTAACTGTTCATGTTTATTGTTACGTAAAAAGGGGTTATGTGCCTTTACCATTATACTTATCTTTTGACCTTAGATCAACTTAGATCGATGGAGGGCACTCGTAGTGGTCGAGGCCGTGGACGCGGGAGTAGGCAACCCACGTCTGAAAGGGCATTGGGGAAACCTCGTCTGGACCATCCAAAACAAGAACCCAAGCCAAGCCATCAACAACCCAAGTATTTAGGTTATCTAAGCACCTTAATTACATGCATACCCTACTAATTTAAAGAATTAAAATTCATGATTTAAAGTTTACCTCAAGCTCCTCAAGCTTTGCAAGTTACACCAAGAACTCCAAGAATCACCTCTCAAGTAGCAAGCCAAGGTTGGGTGGAATCTAGTTGAACTCCTCTTGAATCTTGCACTAATTTTCCAAGAACTAGTCTTAGGATTTTTACGAAGTTTTTTCTCTCCAATTTTCGGCCAAGAAGAAGAAGATGATGGTTTGATTTTGGTCAAATTTTGCTTTAGTAAAGCTAACAAAGGTTGTGGTCAAAGTCAATGGTCCAAGGGTTTTGTGACAAATGTTCGTCCAAGGTTAATCCTCATCTCTTTTGTCTTCCAACCGCTAAAACATCTGGCCAACCTCTAATTATCCATTAACACCTTATAAAATAATATCCGTTTGCACAAAACTCCTTCTAATATTCAAAAATTTATCGCACGCACCTCACTAGCGGGTCTTTTTTTTTAAATAAACACGAAAATTTTATTTATGTGGCAGAAAAAGTTCGAGAAGAGGGTACAAAGCGAGGGGGATGACCCCCCACCAAGACACTATGAATACCGGGGCCGGCGAAGCCTCACATGAGGGACTTGAAGCCTATCCAGCTGGAGGGCAGCGCGGGCCCTAGGAGGCAGAGACGCCTCAGAAGCGAAAACTATATTATTGGGAAGTTTCGACGACACCAGCGCATCCGCTACTGAGTTCGCTTCTCGAAAAATGTGGGCTATAGAGGCCTCCAAGGCTGGTACCATTGCTTTGACCTGGCGAATAGAATTACCAATAGGCCAACGTGAGGGGGCGTTCGATGAGACCAAGCCAACCAGCACCCTGGAGTCCACCTCTATCTGACAGGTCCGGTGATTCCCTTGCTGACAAAGCGTCAACCCTTCCAACAGCGCCAGAGCCTCTGCCATAAGCACATCCTGATCCCTAAACTCCTTGTAGAATGCAAATATGAGATCCCCCTCTGTCGATCGAAGAATCCCTTCGCCAGTGGCTCCTGAAGACGAGACACTCGCGTCCGTATTCAGCTTGCATCTGCCCGGTGGAGGCTTAACCCACGTGACCACCTGTGGTCGAGAAATCCTCTTCCTACTCCCCGGGACCCTCTTTGCCCATATACAGTCCGCATCGCCTATGAACGACTGTGGTTGCAAGAGGTGACCCACACACATCTGCTCCACGAAGCTGCAGACTTGAGAGATGACGTGGCCCGACGATAGAGGCGAACCCTCAAAGCGTGCCTGATTCCTAGCCCTCCACAGGAACCACAGAACCAGGAGAGGGATGATAACACGCACATGGTTTCGTATGACCGAGCGGTGAGAGAAGAACCAGGAAGCTAGCTTAGCAGATACCCCACCCGTTTGATCCCGGATGCCAAACAAGCTATCGAAATATTGCCACACCGCCGATGCGACCGACCCCAGAACAAATAGATGGTTGCATGTTTCCACCGCATTCCCGCAGCAACAGCACCTGGAGGCAAGCACCACCCCCTTACGCTGGAGGGCATGGTCCAGAGGCACCCACTTGTGTAGCAGCCGCCATGTAAAGAACGAGACCTTGAGTGGGACCACCGAGCTCCAGACCAGGGAGTGGACCATAGAGAGGTTTCTTTTACACCGAACCTGCTCCCATGCAGATGCCACTGTGAATGTCCCCAAGGGCGACGCCCCCATACCATCGTGTCCTTAACACCAGGGAAGATCCGAAGCTTCGAGACCTGCAGCACAATGTGGCTAGGCACGAGTTGCCGAAGGCACTGCTCATCCCAAACACCTGAGCGATATAGCTCCCCCACCAGCATATATGGGCGGGCCGGTCCTGGCACTAGGGAAGCCAGAGGGGCATCCGTGCACCACCGATCATTCCAGAAGTCGACGAGGCCCTCCCCTAGAGACCACTGAATACACCCCTCAGCCCGATCTCTGACTCGAACCAAACGACGTCACACTGCAGATGGATGGTCAACTTCGACCAGAATAGGATGGTTATCTTTAATATACTTACTATGCATAAATCTTGCCCAGATCGACCTGTTCTCCCTCAGTGACCACCATAGCTTGCACATAAAAGTGTGCAAAAGTCCATATAAAAACTAGGGAAAAATGCAATTTCATCCTCGAATTTTGGGAGTTAGGCCAAATTACTCCTTAGTGTTTCATCCAAAACAAGTATAGTCCTCGAAATATTCAATTTCAACCAAATTAATCCCTGATGTTTGGATTTAAATAATTGTAGTCATCAAAATATATAAATTGATCGAATCATTCCTAATGTTTTTTAAAATCTAAGAAAATGTCTTAGCATACTGTGAAAAATATACAAATATGCTGTCATTGCCCTCTACGGCAAAATTGGAAGGGGAGTCAAGAGTGATAGATTACCGAGTGGCGGAGGTTAGCAATATAGAAAAAAAAATTACAGTAAAATCATAGTTATTAAACCCGACCTGGCTGGACGATCGAACCGATCAATCTAGTGAACCGGCCATGGGTCAAGTTAGGTTTCTAATTGGACCGTTTAAGCTCAAAATCCATTGACTGGTCAATGATTCGATGGTTCAATCGAATTAAACCAAGAATCCGACTAGCTTTGTCAATGAATTGGGTTTTGTGGAAAAAATTTCATTGACTGGTCAATGACTCGACGGTTTAATCGGATTAAACTGAGAGCTCGACCGGTTTTGTTAACGAAATGGGTTTTGTGGAAAAAAGGTTAGTAAACTCTTGTTGAGATTCAAACTTGGGGCCTTAGGCATGTATCTATAGTACACTCACCACTAGACCACCTACTATCAGTTAGTTGAGTAGCTTTCTTATAATATATAAACGTTTTGTCAATTCTATCTTTATTCTTTTTTTATTTCTCTATAACAAATTCATTTGGAATCTTTTAATAAAAACTATGACCCTCAAACTCTATAAGTTATAAAATGGATTTCAAAAATAACATATTACATAATTCATTTTTAAGAGAAATATTATTTTTAATAATTTTTGCATTTAAAATCCGTAAATAAGCTAGATAATTGAGAGAACCCGAAAATTTTCACATTTTCTAGGCATTATTTCATTTTTGCCTACATTTTTATACTGTCCTTTAAAATATTAAAGTTCTATGCATTTTAATTAGTAAGTACAGTTTTAAATCATTTTCCTAGTATAAGTTAGTGTACGTTAAATTTGAAGTGCATTATAGACGTGGGACCCGCTAGTGTGATAAAATTTTGGTGACTAAGTGATTTTTGTGCTAAGTGATATTATTATACAAGGTGTTAGGAGATGATTAGAGGTTAGCTAGATAGATGAACCATTGGGAGTGAGAAGATAAGCTTTAAACAAGCAAGGTGCCAAGTGTCGCAAACTCATTGGATGTTGGATTTGACCAAGACCTTCTTAACTTTACTAAAACCAAATTTTGACCAATTTCTTTCCATTTTTCATCCCTCTTGCCCGGTCACTTTGAGGAGAAAAACAAGAGAGACCACTTCAATTTCTAGCTTCTAAACTTGCTCAAATCTTGTGTTCTAGCCAACCAAATTTGAAACTACTCCATACAAGTGTTCACTAGGGAAGCTTAAAGGCTTTGGTGGAGTTATTTTGGAGGGGGAAAGACTAAGCTACCATTTTTCTTGAGGTTACAAGGTATTTTTGGCTAACAACTTTTCCCTACTTTCAATATGTGCAAACTAGTAGCTTATGGTTGAGATTTTGCTAGTTTTATGCAATATTTCATGAGTTGAGGTAGTGATATGAAAATTTTCAGTTTTATGGTGTAATTTCTGCTCACATGTGAAGTGTAATGGTTGGTCATGATTTACTAGCTTTGATGTATGGAAAATCTTGTGTTTAGGTGCTAGTTTACTTTGCCTAAAGAAATTTCTGGTTGGTTTACATAAATTCCAACTTTAAGTTTTTGTACTACCCTGTTCTGACCAGTTCCCTTCGGCCATGATGGAGGCCGAATTAGGCTTAGTTCAAAATATGAAAGTTATAGGAAATGATGTTTTATAGCTTCCTGTAAAACTTCAGCTCAATCCGAGCACTGTATCATGTGAAATGACAAAAATACCCTTGACTGCCATAGGTAGAGTTTTGCGGACAGTTTTGACATTTCATCATTCTGGCTTCATTTTTCACCTTGATCCGTATTAAATCAGCAGTTGAAAAAAACACAAAAGTTGTAGCCTTATGTTTTAGCTTTCCAACGCATCTAAAAATGTCTCAATCGGACTTGTGTAGCCTGAGTTATTGTCATTTGAACCCAATGCTATTATCCAGCCTGACAGTGAAATTCTGGTTCTGTAATCTGTAAATTCGACCTGGATAAACTGTGAACCGGGCTGAGTTGTCTTCATGAAAGTTGTAGCCCTTTGTCTTAGCTTCGAAATGGTATAAATTTTACACCAATCCTATAAGCGTAACTTTGGTTGTGACCGATATGCTAAGAGACGTCAAACCTGTCATTTTATTCTTTACCTTAAACCTTATTTCCGGTCACTTTTCTTGCTTGGTTTTGTATTGGAATGACTTTTAGCCTATTGAATGGCTATTGTAATGAGATTATTTGTGTGTGATTTTGGGGGTTGATTGAGGAAAATAATGAAGTTGTAAATGGCTGAAAAATAGGTAAATACAAAGGGCGTGCTACCCAAATTTGCACTCGAGGGCTAGGTAGATGTACTCGCGATTTGAGTAAGGGTTGGGGATGAAACTAACTTGAATCATCTAAGGTATTCAAGTCTTCTTTCTTAGAGGTATATAAGTTAGAATCTGGCCGAAACTTGTACTCTTGGAAAAATGAAATTTACGACTAATAGAAATACGTTTTCTTCGTTTCTTCGACTCAAATGGAGATTTCAAAATTTTACGAGCGAGCATAAGTTTTACAAATATTTTACTCATGTCCTTTGGTTTAAATGTACTTTTTTTCACTTCCAAAACTATACTTATACTTTGTACTAGTAGTTATTCGGATTTTCTTTGGTTCACCTAAACTTTGGATGGTTTAACTGTAATATTTTCTCTTGGTTATTATTAGGGTTCCTTGGTGATTGAGGGTGTTATCCGGAAAGAAACTTTGGACGTTATTTTGCTTAAATAGGTGAGTGTTCTTTGTACATTATGTTTCCAATGACTATGTGGATTGTTGTGACTATGTGACTATTTGTGAATGTTGGATTAAATGTTAAATGTTTTCAATGATTTCTAAAAATGAATTTTGCTAGGCGAGTATGTACTTTATTGCACTGACCTAAATGAATGTGAAATTTACAATGATTAAATGATTAAATGTTTAAATACTACTTGTACATGAATGTAAGTCTTGTGGCTGAACTGGGCCCTTGCCCTTCGTTGTCGGTCGACTCGAGCCAGAAGCGGACTCGGTCGGGCGATTGGTGACCCTGGGTTAATGTTTGGTATACTCGAGTATGACCACGAAATCTGGTGGAGACTCGCCAGTGTCCAGTAGGGAAAAAATGAAATGAATGAATGAATGGCAAGAACAATGGAGGGGTTTTCACTTATGACTGAAATAATTTTTAATGCTGGAGGAATAAGGAAATGATTGGTGGAATGAAAGAACGAATGGCTCCACGTGAGCATGTATCCTTTTAATGAATGAGTTATCATTGCTTTTATATATGTTAAATGTTTTATGGATTTTGTTATTCAATGATAAATGCTTTGGACTTAATTGCTTTGATTATGCGTACGAAACCTCGCTGGACTTTTAGCTCATTCCGTTAGTTTTGTTTTCCTTACAGGGGATGCGAGCGAGGGCGTGGGATTTGTGCAGACTAGCCTGGACTAGTTCTTTTCAATTTTATTTTTTTTCGATTTTCTCGCGCTAGTGCTTGGTTAGGGTTGGATGTATTGAGGATTTAAAGCTTTTGTTATATCTGGGACTGTAAATTTTGGTTGAGATTGAAATGAATGTAAGCATGCGTTTCAAGTTTGGGAATTGTTATTTCACTTCCTTGAGGTTATATCTTATTTTGTTTGAGGAGAGCGTTTGAGTCCTGGCGAGAGTTGGGCAGGCTGTCCGCCGAACCCTTTGGTTCGCCTTAGGGGGGAAGTGGGGCTGTCACAATAACTGCACTAAACACAAATAAAATTTTACACTTGAAGTTTGGTGGATTACTAAGTAAATTTATGTTTTGTTGATTCTTATATAAATTAATATTATATACAAAATTAAATTAAATAAGCATTTGTTGTGGCATTGTTTATTGCAGTTTATATCATATATCTTTTATAAAAAATTATGAAATATAATATTTAAATATATTTAGTGATCAACTGGTTCAACCACTCACCCACTGGTTGAACTAGTGATTCATTAACCTATTTCTTTCGTCGGATTCCTTTCCGGACCAGGTTTAATAACTATGAGTAAAATCACCACAATTTTAAAAACTATACAAAATATAAAATAATTGTATAGTGTCTATTTTCAACCAAATGAAGACAATTGGTAGATAAGTCAATTTTTAATTTGTGTATAAAAGTATACAAGCGTGCATGTGAAAACTATAATGCACAACCTATTTTAATTAAGAAAAACACATAAAATTGATAAATAGAGTACATTGACAGCACATGCTTTATTCCTGTGTTAGATCTAGCCTTTTTATAATTTGTACTTATTTTTTAGAGTTTTTGAAAACACAAGAAATTTTGAAAACAAAATCTGTTTCAAATAATGAAAAATCAGAAAATTTAAAAATTAAATGTAGTCTCTTTTTTAAACAAAGAAAAAAATATCGTTATTTGGTCAAGGGCAATACGTTAAACTTAATTGGTATAAAATATTGATGGCTCATCCAAAATCTATCCACGTTTAATAACTGAATTAATTGATAGAGATAATTTCAGAAACCTACCTTGAGGTTTTTAACAATTTTATTTAGCTCACTTGAGGTTTTAAAAATTACACATACCTCCCTTGTTATTTAAAATGACAATACTACCACTAAATATTTTAATAAAATTCTCTTGTTTGGTATGCTTATACTTAAATTGAGTTTTAAAATTATTTTTTCATTCCTTTTCCTTCTTTTTTTAAATTTTTTTGTCAATAAAACTGTAGATCTATAACCATTACCTCTAGTTTCTATTGTAATCAAACATTGAACTAGTGATTTTTTTGTGAGTAACTTATATGTAAGCCAATGTTTTTGCTGATCTTTGTTTTCTATTTTTTAGTATTAAAAGTAACAATAAATAAAAAAGAAATGGTCCAAAACCACTACTAAATTATGATAATCCCACTACTCGAAAAATTCATAAACTCTAAACGAATTATTTCAACATTTTCTTTTCTATCTTATAAATCTAAATCCATAATAAAATACCATCAAAAGTATCCTATCATAGTGATTAAATTATTATCATAGTTATTTATTAAATAGTAGGCATGGACATGAAAAATTTGGCACATTTTCCTTATAATTATACTAAATAATCATATAATTTTATAGAAGAATAAATTAAAACTTATTACACAAGAGCATTTTTAGGTATTCATTTACAAATTTGATCAAATCAATATTATTTTAAAGTTTTGTTATTAAAACTATCAAATCAAAGGAGGTAGATGTAATTTTCAAATTTTAGGGGAGCTCAGTGCAATTATCAAAAACCTCAGAGGAGGTTTCTAAAATTATCCCTTAATTGATATTCCAGTTTTTTATCTATCCCAAAATTTGTGTTACTCTCTAAATTTGGCATAAAGCTTTTCATACACTTTACACTGCTACCTTTCATTTAATTACTTGGATGGCGCACCAATTTTGTCGTGAGATGAGTTGCTAATATGCCGTTCTCACGCTTGGAGTCTTTTTTTTTTTTGTCAACACTGTGGGTATCCGGAACCACCTGACTAATCCCACAGCACCCAGGCAGAGCGAGCCCGACCGATGCCTAGGAGGTCAACAACTGGGTTGCGGACTGGAATCGAACTCAGGCAGATTTGGAGTAACTACCCCGCCTCCACCATCCGAACAACCCAGCGCGGGCTCACGCTTGGAGTCTGGGTAACACACAAACTGATAGTTTATCGAAGCACAGGAGCGTGTCTAACCCTGATGAGCTTTGAATGATTTTTTATTAGTAATTCCAAAGCCCTTTGAAAGCTAAGATACAAGGCTATAATTCTTAAGAAAACATCAACAACCAAATCAGTAGTATTCCCAGTCAAACTAATCAATTACAGAAGCTGATTATCAGTTTCGGACAGAAACAGGGCAGCAGGGGAATTCCGGTCTTTTTATAGGCTACGTTGCTCCGATTGGGCTGAAATTTTGTAGGCAACTCTAAAACATTAGTATATACAACTTTTATGTTTTAACCCAAGTCTAATTCGGCCTCTAACCTAGTCGAATAGTACTGGGCAGAACAGGGCTAATAGAAACCCAAATCTGGAATTTTTGCTTCAAACCAGAAATTTTCCACTAATCATCACAATTATCATACCAAAGCTTCATTCTAACCCATACTAGACCATCATACATGGCCAAACAACATTAAACATATAAAAATAGAGAAATTAAGCATAAAATCAAAATTTCATCAAACACCACCAAAAGTCATGAAAACCTCCACAAAATCACCTAACTAACCTTCACAAGTCATGAATTCATCATTATCAAAGCCAAAGATGTAATTTCTTGACAACTCACCTTGAAATCTCAAGAAAGGAAGCAACTTTACACCACTATCTTTCAAACCACTTCACCTATTACTTCACTACCACCTAGCTAAGGGTTTTTATGGAGTGATTTGAAGTTTTATCGGTTAAGTTGTGAGATTGAGCAAGATTGAGTAGAAGAAATTTGATAGCTTTTCTTTCTTTTGCTCTCCAAGAAGCTCAGCCAAGAGGGGAAAAAAATAAGAGGATTTTTGGCCAATTTTTGGTATTTATTTGGTAAAGGTGGTAAGATGGTCTTATGGTCAACTTCCAAGTCCAATAGCAAAGTGACATTTTTCCCTCTCTTCAATGCTAGGTTATCCTTTTGTCTATCCACTCTCATCCATATAACAACCTCTAATTATCTCTTAGCACCTAGTAAATTAATTCCAGTATCCCAAACATAACCTAATTGGCCGAATTCGTCGCATTTAACGCCACTAGCGGGTCCCACGTCCAATATATACTCTTTATTTCTCATGAAATAACTTATATCAGAAAAATGATTTAAAAACTATATTTACTTATAAAAATCTCAAAAATCAACATAATAGGGTTTAATGAAAAAAATGCATGCGAAAAAATTAAATAAAATATTTTGAAATAAAGAAAATTTACGGGTCCTCACACTCTTTCCCCCATAAAGAAATTTCGTCCTCGAAATTTCCTTCTCACGGAATCTATCAAAATCTGCGTTAGACGGCGGATCATACCTTCTACGTCCTCGGACGAGTCAGAGACCTGAAGTTGCTCTAGGGAATTCACCCGAGCCGGCACTTTCGATCCAGTCCCTTTCCCCTTTGTATGTTCAGGGTTAGTCTTGATTGGTTGCTGGGTTCTTTTTCCTTCGCATAGTACAACTGGGCAGGTAGCAACCCGATGATTGGCACCCCCACAACGCAGGCAATCTCCCCTTCTTTTCCAACAATTCACCTCAGTATGATTGATTTTTCCGTAATAGCCACAAGAGATTTGATCTCCTGGTGAGGCCCCTCTCAAAGTATCTTCTTTAGGTGACCCCAAAATTCTCACACCACTAGTTCCCCTACCTACCTTAGCGTGTGGCCTACCTGGATCACCTTGTTCTTGCCTTTGAAAGTCACTAAGTGCACCCCTTTTCTTTGCATGGAGGGCCTTCACCTGTGCACCTGAAATTTCTAGCCTTTGGCTTTTCTCTGGCACTTTCGTAAAAGTATTAATTTGTGGCCTTGCTAAAGTCTCTGCTAAAATCCCTTCGCATTGCCTTTTCAGTCCTACGTTCTCGTGCAGTAGCTCAATTTTCTCCGAGTATTCACGTTTCCATCGCTTTTCCCAGTACTCGGCTAATCTCTTTTGAATCTCTACTTCATTTTGCAGCATCTCGATTTCCTTATACACACCAACCAAGTGTGCCATCTCACAGATTCGGTGGAACTCAAGTGATAGCCTTCCAGGCAAGTTAATGAATCATAATAAGTAACTAGGTATAAGTGGCAATCTAACCATATAACTGTTAAGTTCCTTTGCTCCCAATTCAACCACAGAAGATTAAACTTAGATATGCCTAAAGGAAATAGGCGGAAAGTAGAACATAGTCAGGACAATATCTTATGATACTTTACCACGTATCATGTATATACATATTGAAACCTTACAGCATACTTCGTATATCAAGATTTCACACCTTATGCCACATCTTTGTTTTCACAATCTCTCTACTTACTTCCATAACTCTTAAGCTTGGTACTCTCATCATCAAGCCAAGTTCATACAGGACATTAGTGGATAGGTCTCAGGGAAATATAGGCAAGGGTCGTCCGTCGAGGACCAAGCTACGGGTATCAGATATCCAAAGTGAGGTAGAGACCTAAATCATTGCAGTTAGGCCATCTCAGATCAAATAAATGCTTATCAAGTTCTCACAGTCATAGCAAAGAAAATAGTTCTTAGGTGTGAATGTCTCAAGGTACCCTACAGGCTAGTCACTTTCTAGAAAACCCTAGCCAGACTAGTATGAGATTAGTCAATGATAACACTTCCAGATTCAACCCCCTCGATCCGGCTAATTACTAGGTCCAATATAAAGATCTTCCGTGCCTTGTCCTTGGCCATCAAGACTTACCTCAGATTCACTCAAGATACAGACCCTTAGTCTAGCGCTCTCCACACTTTTGTAATCAAGTCCAAGAATCTAAACTAAGATAATTCAAAACTCGAGCCGGCCGGTCCCAAGAGTAAATCATCCATATTAAAGATTCCTACCCGACATACATACCTAGCTTCCTCAAGTTCTATGATAAAGAGCTTTACACTTATGACATGCACGGTTCAAAGCTTATGCTCCAATGAGCACTTAGACACATCCACAAAATCAGGATCATAACACCACTCGGCCCAAGCTCACTCTGCGCAGAGACCGGGCGAAGCGGCTCTGATACCACCTGTGACAGCCCCACCTCACCCTAAGGCGAACCAAAGGGTTCGGCGGACCGCCTGCCCAGCTCTCGCCAGGACTACGAAGTCGAATCATACAAACCCGATATAGCGCAGAAACGAATCCCCAAAAGAATAATAAGATGGTTATACGCAACCCAGAACATTTCGAAATACATTAGCGCGCTTACACAAAGTAAAATCGTGAAACAGAAAACAAATCGAAACGGAAAGTGAATAGTGCATGTCCGATCATCCAATGGTTACAGTAGCATCTCAACAAACACAAAGGTACCAGCTCAGAGGACTACACTTAATGTACATGATAAAACACTCATATACATTCATTGAAAATTTTACAATTAAAAGCGTGACACTTAATTAAAAGACAATTAGGGTTTTGATTACACAAGAGCTAACAAAAGAACGTTTACACTAGCTCCACACTTTTCTCAAAATCACGGTTGGAAATGTGGTTCCCTGTAAGGAAAACAAAGGTAACGGGAAGGGGGTGAGCTTACGCTCAATGAGATACCAAAACGAAAGCAAGTAAGAATCAGGGAACTCCATATTCAATTAGTTACATACGCAAATCAAATAAAGAATGAACAACACCATAGATAGAAAGGATACAGGTGGCTCTCGGGAGCCAAATTCCCATTTCCTTCACCGAAACTTGATCAAATAATAGTTGACACTCCGTCAACTTCCAAATAAAATAATCAATCCAGTCCAGTAGAGCACCACTTTACACCAAAATCCCGATCACCATACATACCCCTTACCGGGCCCGAACACCTCAACAAAACAGAAGTGGTAATACTCGAGTATACCGGAATCAAGGGTCTCAATACCCAAAGATTCCTGAAACAGACTATTGTGGTTCGTTATCTAATCGACCAGGCCCTTGCCGGCTCGACTCGAATAACTTGCCACAGGTGTTGAGCTCAGAGGTCACAGAAAGATCGTTGGATGCCAGCCTTCAAACGACGTCCGAACATACTCAGATACAGATAACAGATTACACATAGTCAAGAGGCATACAGACAGACAAGAGAACGAGTGTGTAAAGTACACCCTCGTCTCAAGCAGAATAAACATATAGTACAGTCATTCAAATCACAGATTGCAAGTGCAGAAATCAAGCTAAGTAACAAATGATGGGAGTGGTACACTCACCTATTAAGGCGAAATAACGTCCAGAATATCTTTCCGGGTAACACTTTCAATTATCGATGAACCCTATGGTTAATCAAGAGAAAATATTACAGTTCCTCCAACAAAAGTTAGGTGAATCGAAGACAATTCAAATACTACTAGTATTTTGGACATGTGATTTTGGAAGTGAAAAGAGTACATTTAAACCAAAGGACATGAGTAAAATATTTGAAAAACTCATGCTCGCTCGTAAAACTTTAAAATATCTATTTGAGTCGAAGAAATGAAGAAAACGTATTTCTATTAGTCATAAATTTCATTTTTTTCCAAGTGTACAAGTTTCGGCCAGATTGGACCTTATATACCTCGATACAAGAGGACGCAAATATCCTACATGGTTCATATGGTATTTGCTCTCATATCGTTACCTAATCCTCGAGTGTAAATTCGGGCAGCACGCCCTTTGTATTTACCTATTTTTTCAGCCACTTATGGCTTCATTATTTTCCTCAATCAATCCCAAAGTCATACACAATATAAATTCATCACAACAGCCGTTCAATAGGCTCAAAGTCATCCAAGTACAAGATTTAGCTAGGAAAATGATCGGAAATAAGTTTTAAGCTAAGGAACAAAAAAGTCAGATTCACCGCTACATAGCGTATCGGACATAACCAAAACTACGCTTCTTAGATTGAAGTGAAAGGTATACCGTTTCGAAGCTAAGACAGAGGGCTATAACTTTGGTGAAGACTACTCAGTCCATTTCTCACCCTAACTAGGTAAAATTTATCGAAACAACCCCAGATTTTCCAGTTCGGAGCTCACTGTGAAATTCAACTAGCAATCCCGATTCATTCAAGCATATCTCAGCACACACAACTCCGATTCAGGTAATTCCAAAGCCCTTTGAAAGCTAAGATACAAGGATATAATTCTTAAGAAGACATTGAAAAAAAACCATAGTATTCCCAGTCAAACTAACCAATTACAGAAGCTGATTATCAGTTTCGGACAGAAACAGGGCAGCAGGGGTATTTCGGTCTTTTTACAGGCTACGTTGCTCCGATTGGGCTGAAATTTTGCAGGAAACTCTAAAACATCATTATATAAAACTTTTATGTTTTAACCCAAGTCTAATTCGGCCTCTAACCTAGTCGAATAGTACTGGGCAGAACAGGGCTAATTGAAACCCAAATCTGGAATTTTTGCTTCAAACCAGAAATTTTCCACTAATCATCACAATTATCATACCAAAGCTTCATTCTAACCCATACTAGATCATCATACATGGCCAAACAACATTAAACATATAAAAATAGAAAAATTAAGCATAAAATCAAAATTTCATCAAACACCACCAAAAGTCATGAAAACCTCCACAAAATCACCTAACTAACCTTCACAAGTCATGAATTCATCATTATCAAAGCCAAAGATGGAATTTCTTGACTACTCACCTTGAAATCTCAAGAAAGGAAGCAACTTTACACCACTATCTTTCAAACCACTTCACCTATTACTTCACTACCACCTAGCTAAGGGTTTTTATGGAGTGATTTGAAGTTTTATCGGTTAAGTTGTGAGATTGAGCAAGATTGAGTAGAAGAAATTTGATAGCTTTTCTTTCTTTTGCTCTCCAAGAAGCTCAGCCAAGAGGGGAAAAAAATAAGAGGATTTTTGGCCAATTTTTGGTATTTATTTGGTAAAGGTGGTAAGATGGTCTTATGGTCAACTTCCAAGTCCAATAGCAAAGTGACATTTTTCCCTCTCTTCAATGCTAGGTTATCCTTTTGTCTATCCACTCTCATCCATATAACAACCTCTAATTATCTCTTAGCACCTAGTAAATTAATTCCAGTATCCCAAACATAACCTAATTGGCCGAATTCGTCGCATTTAACGCCACTAGCGGGTCCCACGTCCAATATATACTCTTTATTTCTCATGAAATAACTTATATCAGAAAAATGATTTAAAAACTATATTTACTTATAAAAATCTCAAAAATCAACATAATAGGGTTTAATGAAAAAAATGCATGCGAAAAAATTAAATAAAATATTTTGAAATAAAGAAAATTTACGGGTCCTCACACTCTTTCCCCCATAAAGAAATTTCGTCCTCGAAATTTCCTTCTCACGGAATCTATCAAAATCTGCGTTAGACGGCGGATCATACCTTCTACGTCCTCGGACGAGTCAGAGACCTGAAGTTGCTCTAGGGAATTCACCCGAGCCGGCACTTTCGATCCAGTCCCTTTCCCCTTTGTATGTTCAGGGTTAGTCTTGATTGGTTGCTGGGTTCTTTTTCCTTCGCATAGTACAACTGGGCAGGTAGCAACCCGATGATTGGCACCCCCACAACGCAGGCAATTTCCCCTTCTTTTCCAACAATTCACCTCAGTATGATTGATTTTTCCGTAATAGCCACAAGAAATTTGATCTCCTGGTGAGGCCCCTCTCAAAGTATCTTCTTTAGGTGACCCCAAAATTCTCACACCACTAGTTCCCCTACCTACCTTAGCGTGTGGCCTACCTGGATCACCTTGTTCTTGCCTTTGAAAGTCACTAAGTGCACCCCTTTTCTTTGCATGGAGGGCCTTCACCTGTGCACCTGAAATTTCTAGCCTTTGGCTTTTCTCTGGCACTTTCGTAAAAGTATTAATTTGTGGCCTTGCTAAAGTCTCTGCTAAAATCCCTTCGCATTGCCTTTTCAGTCCTACGTTCTCGTGCAGTAGCTCAATTTTCTCCGAGTATTCACGTTTCCATCGCTTTTCCCAGTACTCGGCTAATCTCTTTTGAATCTCTACTTCATTTTGCAGCATCTCGATTTCCTTATACACACCAACCAAGTGTGCCATCTCACAGATTCGGTGGAACTCAAGTGATAGCCTTCCAGGCAAGTTAATGAATCATAATAAGTAACTAGGTATAAGTGGCAATCTAACCATATAACTGTTAAGTTCCTTTGCTCCCAATTCAACCACAGAAGATTAAACTTAGATATGCCTAAAGGAAATAGGCGGAAAGTAGAACATAGTCAGGACAATATCTTATGATACTTTACCACGTATCATGTATATACATATTGAAACCTTACAGCATACTTCGTATATCAAGATTTCACACCTTATGCCACATCTTTGTTTTCACAATCTCTCTACTTACTTCCATAACTCTTAAGCTTGGTACTCTCATCATCAAGCCAAGTTCATACAGGACATTAGTGGATAGGTCTCAGGGAAATATAGGCAAGGGTCGTCCGTCGAGGACCAAGCTACGGGTATCAGATATCCAAAGTGAGGTAGAGACCTAAATCATTGCAGTTAGGCCATCTCAGATCAAATAAATGCTTATCAAGTTCTCACAGTCATAGCAAAGAAAATAGTTCTTAGGTGTGAATGTCTCAAGGTACCCTACAGGCTAGTCACTTTCTAGAAAACCCTAGCCAGACTAGTATGAGATTAGTCAATGATAACACTTCCAGATTCAACCCCCTCGATCCGGCTAATTACTAGGTCCAATATAAAGATCTTCCGTGCCTTGTCCTTGGCCATCAAGACTTACCTCAGATTCACTCAAGATACAGACCCTTAGTCTAGCGCTCTCCACACTTTTGTAATCAAGTCCAAGAATCTAAACTAAGATAATTCAAAACTCGAGCCGGCCGGTCCCAAGAGTAAATCATCCATATTAAAGATTCCTACCCGACATACATACCTAGCTTCCTCAAGTTCTATGATAAAGAGCTTTACACTTATGACATGCACGGTTCAAAGCTTATGCTCCAATGAGCACTTAGACACATCCACAAAATCAGGATCATAACACCACTCGGCCCAAGCTCACTCTGCGCAGAGACCGGGCGAAGCGGCTCTGATACCACCTGTGACAGCCCCACCTCACCCTAAGGCGAACCAAAGGGTTCGGCGGACCGCCTGCCCAGCTCTCGCCAGGACTACGAAGTCGAATCATACAAACCCGATATAGCGCAGAAACGAATCCCCAAAAGAATAATAAGATGGTTATACGCAACCCAGAACATTTCGAAATACATTAGCGCGCTTACACAAAGTAAAATCGTGAAACAGAAAACAAATCGAAACGGAAAGTGAATAGTGCATGTCCGATCATCCAATGGTTACAGTAGCATCTCAACAAACACAAAGGTACCAGCTCAGAGGACTACACTTAATGTACATGATAAAACACTCATATACATTCATTGAAAATTTTACAATTAAAAGCGTGACACTTAATTAAAAGATAATTAGGGTTTTGATTACACAAGAGCTAACAAAAGAACGTTTACACTAGCTCCACCCTTTTCTCAAAATCACGGTTGGAAATGTGGTTCCCTGTAAGGAAAACAAAGGTAACGGGAAGGGGGTGAGCTTACGCTCAATGAGATACCAAAACGAAAGCAAGTAAGAATCAGGGAACTCCATATTCAATTAGTTACATACGCAAATCAAATAAAGAATGAACAACACCATAGATAGAAAGGATACGGGTGGCTCTCGGGAGCCAAATTCCCATTTTCTTCACCGAAACTTGATCAAATAATAGTTGACACTCCGTCAACTTCCAAATAAAATAATCAATCCAGTCCAGTAGAGCACCACTTTACACCAAAATCCCGATCACCATTCATACCCCTTACCGGGCCCGAACACCTCAACAAAACAGAAGTGGTAATACTCGAGTATACCGGAATCAAGGGTCTCAATACCCAAAGATTCCTGAAACAGACTATTGTGGTTCGTTATCTAATCGACCAGGCCCTTGCCGGCTCGACTCGAATAACTTGCCACAGGTGTTGAGCTCAGAGGTCACAGAAAGATCGTTGGATGCCAGCCTTCAAACGACGTCCGAACATACTCAGATACAGATAACAGATTATACATAGTCAAGAGGCATACAGACAGACAAGAGAACGAGTGTGTAAAGTACACCCTCGTCTCAAGCAGAATAAACATATAGTACAGTCATTCAAATCACAGATTGCAAGTGCAGAAATCAAGCTAAGTAACAAATGATGGGAGTGGTACACTCACCTATTAAGGCGAAATAACGTCCAGAATATCTTTCCGGGTAACACTTTCAATTATCGATGAACCCTATGGTTAATCAAGAGAAAATATTACAGTTCCTCCAACAAAAGTTAGGTGAATCGAAGACAATTCAAATACTACTAGTATTTTGGACATGTGATTTTGGAAGTGAAAAGAGTACATTTAAACCAAAGGACATGAGTAAAATATTTGAAAAACTCATGCTCGCTCGTAAAACTTTAAAATATCTATTTGAGTCGAAGAAATGAAGAAAACGTATTTCTATTAGTCATAAATTTCATTTTTTTCCAAGTGTACAAGTTTCGGCCAGATTGGACCTTATATACCTCGATACAAGAGGACGCAAATATCCTACATGGTTCATATGGTATTTGCTCTCATATCGTTACCTAATCCTCGAGTGTAAATTCGGGCAGCACGCCCTTTGTATTTACCTATTTTTTCAGCCACTTATGGCTTCATTATTTTCCTCAATCAATCCCAAAGTCATACACAATATAAATTCATCACAACAGCCGTTCAATAGGCTCAAAGTCATCCAAGTACAAGATTTAGCTAGGAAAATGATCGGAAATAAGTTTTAAGCTAAGGAACAAAAAAGTCAGATTCACCGCTACATAGCGTATCGGACATAACCAAAACTACGCTTCTTAGATTGAAGTGAAAGGTATACCGTTTCGAAGCTAAGACAGAGGGCTATAACTTTGGTGAAGACTACTCAGTCCATTTCTCACCCTAACTAGGTAAAATTTATCGAAACAACCCCAGATTTTCCAGTTCGGAGCTCACTGTGAAATTCAACTAGCAATCCCGATTCATTCAAGCATATCTCAGCACACACAACTCCGATTCAGGTAATTCCAAAGCCCTTTGAAAGCTAAGATACAAGGATATAATTCTTAAGAAGACATTGAAAAAAAACCATAGTATTCCCAGTCAAACTAACCAATTACAGAAGCTGATTATCAGTTTCGGACAGAAACAGGGCAGCAGGGGTATTTCGGTCTTTTTACAGGCTACGTTACTCCGATTGGGCTGAAATTTTGCAGGAAACTCTAAAACATTATTATCTACAACTTTTATGTTTTAACCCAAGACTAATTCGGCCTTGAACCTAGTCGAAAAGTACTGGGCAGAACAGGGCTAATAGAAACCCAAATCTGGAATTTTTGCTTCAAACCAGAAAATTTCCACTAATCATCACAATTATCATACCAAAGCTTCATTCTAACCCATACTAGACCATCATACATGGCCAAACAACATTAAACATATAAAAACAGAAAAATTAAGCATAAAATCAAAATTTCATCAAACACCACCAAAAGTCATGAAAACCTCCACAAAATCACCTAACTAACCTTCACAAGTCATGAATTCATCATTATCAAAGCCAAAGATGGAATTTCTTGACTACTCACCTTGAAATCTCAAGAAAGGAAGCAACTTTACACCACTATCTTTCAAACCACTTCACCTATTACTTCACTACCACCTAACTAATGGTTTTTATGGAGTGATTTGAAGTTTTATTGGGTAAGTTGTGAGATTGAGCAAGATTGAGTAGAAGAAATTTGATAGCTTTTCTTTCTTTTGCTCTCCAAGAAGCTCAGCCAAGAGAGGAAAAAAATAAGAGGATTTTTGGCCAATTTTTGGTATTTATTTGGTAAAGGTGGTAAGATGGTCTTATGGTCAACTTCCAAGTCCAACAGCAAAGTGACATTTGTCCCTCTCTTTAATGCTAGGTTATCCTTTTGTCTCTCCACTCTCATCCATATAATGACCTCTAATTATCTCTTAGCACCAGTAAATTAATTCCAGTATCCCAAACTTAACCTAATTGGCCGAATTCGTCGCACTTAACGCCACTAGCGGGTCCCACGTCCAATATACACTCTTTATTTCTCATGAACTAACTTATATCAGAAAAATGATTTAAAAACTATATTTACTTATAAAAATCTCGAAAATCAACATAATAGGGTTTAATGAAAAAAATGCATGCGAGAAAAATAAAATAAAATATTTTGAAATAAAGAAAATTTAAAGGGTTGCTATAGAACTCTTGACTTGGCTTTATTTAAAGGGTATTGTAACCCTAATAAGTTGTATTGAGTAGCCTATGACTTGCAATGGTAATTGTGGTTGCGCTTGAGAAATATAAGTGATGGAAGGTAGGATGGAAATTTACAATTTTAAAGGGAAATGCTGTCCAAATTGTGGGTTCGTATGTTTTATTGGATTTGGGTTGTGTTAGGGGTAATTAGAGACCTTAAGGTTGTCTAAACCCTTAGCGCCGAGTGTTCCTTAGTTTATTTGCAAGTTCTTTCGGTTTTACATTAGTAACATATGGCTTGGATTTATGACTCGTAATCGAGTCTCATTGTGTTTTATTGAATGTTTTAGGGCATGCCGGTGAAGCGAAGTGCTCGTTGGACAGAAATTTGTGATTACACTCTTATTTGCTTGGTGAGTGTATTACTCACATATTTGTTACTTCATGGCTTCGCTATAGTTGAAATCTGTGTTTTGAATACCTGTGTATACTGTGAAGCCTGGTTGAGACGAGGGTGTACTTTATCACTCTTGCACTCTATGGCTCATGTGACTGTTTACTGTATCAATTGAATGTTCCTTGAATACACTTGAACTGATGTCGTTTGGACGTGTATCCAACGACTTTTACGGTTTACTCTGAGCTCAACACCATCGGCGATCGATTGACTCGAGCCAGCAAGGGCATGGTCGAGGAGATTGATAAGCCATGGGGACTGTTTCTATGGAATCATTGGGTATAAGACCCTTGTTTCCGGTATACTCGAGTATTACCATAGTGAACTGATTGGAGTTCGGGCCCGGTAGGGGTATGTGAGGTGGATGGAAATTGGAGAAAGTGGGGTCTACGGTATTGGTTCCTCTTTAAGCGTTGACGGAGAGTCAACGGGGTAAGATCAAGAATGGCAAGTATGGAAAATGGCTCTTGAGAGCCGCCCGCATCCTTTTATTGTTACTAAAATGTGATGTTAGTTCGGCTTACTTGTTGAACGTATTTGATTTGAGCAACCTGGTGCCTATGTGAACTTTATTGATCTGCATGAGGGTACCTCATTGGGTGAAATCTCACTATGTTGCCTTTGTTTTCCTTACAGGGATATGATTACCTTTTGGAAACTGTGATTTTGAAGTCGAGTTGAGCTAGTCTAATATTCTTTTGTATAGCTCCTCGATCGTGGGAAACCTTAAATGTATTTTGATTCAACATTGCTACTTGGGTTGTAAATTTGCAACTATATGTGTATAGACGTGTGTGGTAATGTTCATGTGGTTATTTTGGATTGTGACGTGGCCGGCACTGTTCATGTGCGGCTCCGATTTTTCCATTTTTCATTTCGTGATTTTTGATTCGTTTGAACGTGCTAATACCTTCCGGAACGTTTTAGACTGTATATAACCTTGCTAGTAGTCCTGGCGAGAGCTGGGCAGGCAGTCCTCTAACCCTTTTGGTTCGCCTTAGGGAAAGGTGGGGCTGTCACAGGTGGTATCAGAGCCTAGGTTAGAAATGACCTAGGCAATTTGGAAATTTTGTTCCTTAGGGCCTGTGAGGGAAGTGTTAAGATACCGTTAAGTGTGACTATGTTTACGTTGTCTAAGTTATGAACCCTTTTGCTATTCTTGTAGGCCATGGCTGGAGCAAGCAGAGAGGGCGGATGTGAGCCACTCAGAGGCGGCCACGAGTCATTGATTACCAGGAGAGGCCGGGAGGTCCGATTCGGCTTTGGTATACTACTAGCCGGACCCGTCGCTGTAGGCATTGCCAGCATTACTTTTATGCTGACCATGTGGTCGTGGCGGTGCTAGACGAGAGGAGGAGACTTAGGAGTGCCGTCGCCAGGGATCACACTGAGGCGCTTAGGTTGAGGGGCGTCATAAGGATGCAGGCTGACCGGATTGGCGAGCTCCTAGGAGACAAAGTTATGGAGCAAGAGCGAATGAATGCTCTGAGGGAGCAGCTGCAGGTGGTGAACACTCGTCTTACTAATGTCATCCGGGAAGTTAGAGACCGTTCCGGCGGTATTATTAATGAGTGCGAGGCGCTAATCCAAGGTGTGATTGGCGCCAACGTGCAAGTGGAGGCCCCAAGTGACGACACACCTAGTGAATGGAGTACCCCTAGTTCCAGCCAAGGGGGAGAGTCTGTGGCCTCCGTAGGGAACTAGGCTAGAACTCTTTTGGACCAATTTTGATCCTATGAAGGGAATAGTTAGGAAAGGCTCTTAGTTAGCTGTTTTGGCCTAAATCTGTCTATTGTCTTTTGGAGGACCCATTTTGTTTCATGGGATAACTTTTGTATGTCCTTGACTGCCTGTTTTGTATAATTGCTTGATCCTGTTATGTGTTCTATGTATATGTGTTATGTGTTTACATGCCCTATGAGGTAGTTGTTTTGGCTAACTGTTCATGTTTATTGTTACGTAAAAAGGGGTTATGTGCCTTTACCATTATACTTATCTTTTGACCTTAGATCAACTTAGATCGATGGAGGGCACTCGTAGTGGTCGAGGCCGTGGACGCGGGAGTAGGCAACCCACGTCTGAAAGGGCATTGGGGAAACCTCGTCTGGACCAAACCCTGAACCTAGGGTTGACCCCAATATCCAAATAGCTGCTGCATGACTGATTTGCTAGCCCAAGTGGTGCACCAACAGGGTCAAAACCCTAACCCCAACCCTGGGAACCCTGGTAATCACGTGGAGAGCGAGGACCGGGCCCTTGAGAGGTTCCAGAAGTTTGTCCCACAAAAGTTTATTGGGGGGCCCGATCCAGATGTAGCCGAAAGGTGGCTAGAGAAAATGGTGGATATCTTTGCTGCCTGCACTACTACAAGGAGGAACGACAGGTGATTTTTGCTGTCTTCCAACTGGAAGGGGCGGCCCGTTCCTGGTGGAACGTAATACGATAAAAGTGGGACCGAGAGCAAACGCCCAGGACTTGGGTGAACTTTATGCGGGAGTTCAATGTTAAATTCTTCCCTCCTCTAGTTCTGGAACGAAAGAAGGATGAATTTATCCGGCTTCGTCAAGGGACCCAGACAGTGGCCGAGTACGAGAGCCAATTCACTTGGCTGTCCAAATTCGCGTCCGAACTCATCGTGACCGAGCAACGAAGAATACGGCGATTGGTCCAGGGTCTGAACGTGGATATCTAGAAGGATCTAGCCGTAGCCCAAATTAACGCCTTCAACGATGTCGTAGAGAAGGCGCAACGGGTACAGAATGCTAGGCTACAGGTGAGAAACTTCTAAGCTAAAAAGCGAGGGTTCCCTGGTAGTAGCTCGGGGCAGGGGGATAAGAGTACCCCTCCCAAGTTTGGACGGGGAGACGGAGGTGGAAGGCAGCCGGGCGTAAGTAGAGGGGCTCAGCGAAGTGGTGGCCCAGCTGGGAGAGGCCAAAGAGGAGGTTTCCA
The DNA here is from genome assembly GCF_003713205.1 of Coffea eugenioides. NCBI lineage: Eukaryota > Viridiplantae > Streptophyta > Magnoliopsida > Gentianales > Rubiaceae > Coffea > Coffea eugenioides. The sequence continues at coordinate 39,204 of NC_040035.1, forward strand.
GAGAGGTTCGGGTTCTGCATCTCGTGGACCATGCGGGTATTACGGAAAGCCAAATCACATAGAGGACAACTGCTGGAAGAAGGAGGGAAAGTGCCTGCGTTGCGAAAACGCAGACCACCAGCTCGTCACCTGTCCAGTTCTAAAGCAAGATGGAAAAGGAAGTCAACAACCGCCAAGAACCAGTTCTGGACCAGTTAAGGTGGAGGGGACGAAACCCAAGATGTCGGCTCGAGTGTATTGGTGTATATGAATCATTGCCTGCTTTGATACGTATTTGTGTCGTTGATCATTTGTTGCCCTGATAAGTATGTAGTGTACTATGTGTGTATATGCTTATTTGGGTATTTGGTGCCCTAAATTTTGTTATTTTAGTCACCTTATTGTGTTCATTCATTAAATTACCTTTTAGGGGGAAAAGAAAAGAAGAGAAAAAAAAAATATATATCATATGAAGGAAAGGAAAGGTCATGGTCGTGGCCGTGGAACTGAGCGAGGCCAAGAGTCAAGAGGAGAAAAGGAAACAACCGCTGAACAAAGACAAGGACCGAGAGTGTCACATGTACTTAAGAATTTATTATGACCCATTGATTCACCTGGCAGGCTATCATTTGAGTTCCGAGTTCCAACGACTCCGTGAGATGGCACATTGGGTTGATATATATAAAGAAATCACGGTTCTTCGAGACGAAATAGAGGTCCAAAGGAGACTAGCCGAATACTGGGAAGGGCGATGGAAGCACGAGTATTCAGAAAAGATTGAGATTTTGCACCAGAACTTAGAGCTAAAAAGGAAATACGAAGGGATTTCTGAGGAGGCATTAGCAATGGCACAAAGCACTCCTGCTATGGGGGTTCCAGAGGAAGCTCAAAGGACAGGAATTGTAAGGCCACAAACGAAGATCTTCTATGCACAGAAAAAGGGTAAAGCTCTTGAAAATCAAAGGCCAGAACGGGGTGAGCGAGGTAGGCCATTTGCTAAGAGAGGTCGTGGAGTGGGTGGTGTGAGAATTTTGGAGGCACGTAGGGAAGATACTCTGGAAGGACCATTGAGAGGTACCTCACAAGGAGATCAAACCTCTATCCCTCTCCCATTTTGTGGCTATTGTAGAAAATCCAATCATTTTGAAGAGAATTGTTGGAAAAGGGGGGGGAGATGTCTGTGCTGTGGGAGCGCCGAGCATCGAATTGCTCATTGCCCGATTAAAGCGCGTGAAAAGAAAGGAACCCAGCAACCAACCAAGACCGACCCTGGACCGTCAAGTGGAAAAGGGACTGGAATAAAGAACCTCGTTTCTTCTGACTCTGAAGACGGAGAAGGTAAAGGCCATTGGTTACTTTAAATTTTGAAGGTAAAATTTCGAGGGCGAAATTCTTTTAAGGGGGAGAGAGTGTGAGAACCCGTAATTTTTCCCATTTTCTAGGTTTTATTATCTTTCATGGCATGTTTTCTGCATTTTCGTGAGTAGGAAAAATTTCTAGATACTGTTAAAGAGCAGATATAGTTTTTAGATGATTTTTCTAGTATCGAATAGGTTTTGAGAAATTAAGAGCGTATACCGGACGTGGGACCCACTAGGGCGAAAAGTTCGGAAAAATTCGGCCAACTAGGTTAAGTTTCGAATACTGGGTTTAATTTACCGGGTGTTAAGAGATAATTAGAGGAAGCTATTTGGATTGGTGTGAGAGGGAACAAAGAGATAGAGATTCATTAATTAGGTGACAAGTGTCACCATAGGGTTGGTAGACCTTTTGACCATTATTTCTTGTCTTACCCTTTGACTTAAATAAACCAAAAAATTGCCAAAAATCTTCATTATTGTGGCCGGCTCTCCCTCTCTCTTTCTCTCTCTCTCTCTAAGCAAAAGGAAGAAAACTCTCCAAGCTTTGCTCCAAATCATCAAAACCAACCATTGATTCTTGTTTTTGCTCCATAGAAAACATTAAGGAAGTGATAGTGAGGTGTTGTGTGGAGTTATTTGGCAAGCTAAGAGGACTAATTGCTCTCTCTCTCTCTTGTTTCTAAGGTGAGTTGTGAAGAACCACTCTCCTCCCTTTATTGATGCTTAAATCATGCTTAGTGGTAGTATGAGATGCAATATTATGGGTTATTTCTTAATTTGTGGTTGAATTGATGAAGTTTTATAATTTTTGGGGATTTTTCTGTTTTAATATGAACATGATTGTGTGGCTATATATGATGATTGGAAATGATGTTTAAGGACTCTATGAGGTGGAAAAAGTGGTTAATTGCAAACAATTTCTGTTTTGGAAGAAATCTTGGAAAGTTAGGGTTTATGATGATAACATTCTGCCCGGTTTTTTAGCTCCTAGTTATAGGCCGAATTGTCCTTGGATTAAAACATGAAAGTTGTAGGGAATTGTATTTTAGAGGTACCTACAAAATTTCAGGTCAATCGGAGTAGCGTAGCTTGAGAAAAGTCGAAATTACCCTTGCTGTTCTGGTTTTACCCGAATTGGAGAATTGCTTCTGTAATTGGTTATTTTGGTTAGGAATGCTTCCGAATTGGTTGTTGAGGTCTTCTGATGAAATGTAGCCCTGTTTCTTAGTTTTCAGCTGGTTTTGGAATTTCTGGATTTGGACTTGGATAGCCTGATTTATGATGTTTCCGCTAGAATGCGTTCTGTGAATCTCTTTTTGTGATTCTGGTGTAGTATCTTGCATTTTTTACCTAGTTACACTCGAAACTGGGCTGAGTGACCTTCTACAATATTGTAGCCCTATCTCTTAGCTTCGAAACGGTGGGTCTTGGACCTTCATCCGATAATCGTAGTGTCTTTGGTGCCATTACCGTAAAATGACGTCAAAAACTATTTTTTCAGGGTTACAACTAGTTGCATTTCCGGATTTTCTGGTTTTCCCTAATGCTTGTATATGTTTATGGAACCCTCTTGGAGTTGTATTTGGCATTGGTTTATGACTCGTAATCGAGTCTCATTGTACTTGTTTGCATGTTTTAGGGCATGGCGGTGGTTCACGACGTTCTTTTGACGGTAGTGCATGAAACACCATTTGCAAGCTTGGTGAGTGTACTACTCACTTGTGTGTTACTATATGGCTTTGATACTTGAACTTGATGAGTTAAATGTTATTGTACCATCGATATTAATTGAAGTAAGGGTGTACTTTATCACTCTCACTTATTTCTCATGTTATTGGAATGTCACATGAAATGTTACATGAAATGAAAAGTACTTGACTTGGCGTCGTTTGGAAGCTTGTATCCAACGACCTTTCTGTGACCTCTGAGCTCAACACCTGTGGCCAGTTACTCGAGTCGGGCTGGCAAGGGCCTGGTCGATTAGATAACGAACCACGGTAGTCTGTTTTGGGATCTTTGGGTATTGAGACCCTCGATTCCGGTATACTCGAGTAATACCACAGTGCAAGTGTTTGGAGTTCGGGCCCGGTAGGGGGATGTTAGGTGGATGGAATGGAAGTTAAGTGGAGTCTACGGTTGGTTACTTTTGAACATTGACGGAGAGTCAATGAGATCCGATCAAGAATGCAAACGAGGAAAAAGGGCTCTTGAGAGCCACCCGTATCCTTTTATCCTCAATATTGACGTGTGCCTTGGCTTACTTTTGATGAATTGAAATGAAAAGCTTTATACCTATGTGAACTTTGTTGCTTGGGTAGTATTCTAACTGGGCAATTAGCTCACTCTATTCCTTTTGTTTTCCTTACAGGAAAATAACTACTTTTGGACTGCAAATGATAATTGGTTGCCGAAATGAGCTAGTTGGACATATCTTTTGTATAGCTAATTTATTGAAACCCTAAATGTACTTTTGGGTCTGTTTCTCTTTTGATTTGGCAAATCATACATGTATCCACTTTTGAATACTTTTGTATGCCACTTTGGCTTGTAAATGCTAAGTTTCAAGATGTGAATGTTTGCTTGATATTTGGTTGGGTTCTGACGGGTCGGTTACTATTCATGGCCGACTCCGGATTTCATTTCTTTTATTTTTTTTTGTTTTGACATTTTGACTTGTTTACGCGCGTTTGTAAGTTCCGGAACGCAATAGATCGCTCTAATCTGCACCGTTAGTCCTGGCGAGAGCTGGGCAGGCAGTCCGCTAACCCCTTTGGTTCGCCTTAGGTGAAGGTGGGGATGTCACAGGTGGTATCAGAGCCTAGGTTTGAATTAGCCTGGGAGCAATAGAAATGCTTGATTTGAGGGTTCTTTGTTTATGGCCTTTAAGCTTATTTATGGTTAATTGCTCTTTTGGTTTAGGATGCCGGACTGTGGGAATTCGATTTGATTTTAAAGTTAAGCAATGGAGGGATAAAACCTAGAGCCTGCTTCGCGTGGTCTCTGCGCGGAGTGAGCCTGGACTGAGTGGTGAATAGGTATGAAGGATTAAGTGCTCATTCGAGCATAAGCTATGAATTGTGAACGTTATAGGCCTTAAATGTTTCGTGTGATATTTGAGGAACATAGATAGGTACGTCAGGGAGGAATTTCGATTGTAGATAATTTTCTCTTGGGACTGGCCAGCTCGAGATGTGAATTGTCTTCTTTCGGATTCTTGTGCCCGAGTACGCTAGAGTTGAGGCATTTTGGGAACCTGAATAGGTATTGTTTGGCCAGAATGATTTCAAAAGGTCAATGGACATCTAGTTGGATAGAAAGTAACCTGAGAGACCGGATGGGGTTATTTTAACTGGGTGTGGGACGATATATCTCTTGTCTTTTGCTTCGCCCGTATATTGTTGCTGCATGCCGTCGGTTTGTGTATTGGTGTATATGAATCATTGCCTGCTTTGATACGTATTTGTGTCGTTGATCATTTGTTGCCCTGATAAGTATGTGATGTACTATGTGTGTATATGTTTATTTGGGTATTTGGTGCCCTAAATTTTGTTATTTTAGTCACCTTATTGTGTTCATTCATTAAATTACCTTTTAGGGGGATAAGAAAAGAAGAGAAAAAAATATATATATATATATATCATATGAAGGAAAGGAAAGGTCATGGTCGTGGCCGTGGAACTGAGCGAGGCCAAGAGTCAAGAGGAGAAAAGGAAACAACCGCTGAACAAAGACAAGGACCGAGAGTGTCACATGTACTTAAGAATTTATTATGACCCATTGATTCACCTGGCAGGCTATCATTTGAGTTTCGAGTTCTAGCGACTCCGTGAGATGGCACATTGGGTTGATATATATAAAGAAATCGCGGTTCTTCGAGACGAAATAGAGGTCCAAAGGAGACTAGCCGAATACTGGGAAGGGCGATGGAAGCACGAGTATTCAGAAAAGATTGAGCTTTTGCACTAGAACTTAGAGCTAAAAAGGAAATACGAAGGGATTTCTGAGGAGGCATTAGCAATGGCACAAAGCACTCCTGCTATGGGGGTTCCAGAGGAAGCTCAAAGGACAGGAATTGTAAGGCCACAAACGAAGATCTTCTATGCACAGAAAAAGGGTAAAATCAAAGGCCAGAACGGGGTGAGCGAGGTAGGCCATTTGCTAAGAGAGGTCGTGGAGTGGGTGGTGTGAGAATTTTGGAGGCACGTAGGGAAGATACTCTGGAAGGACCATTGAGAGGTACCTCACAAGGAGATCAAACCTCTACCCCTCTCCCATTTTGTGGCTATTGTAGAAAATCCAATCATTTTGAAGAGAATTGTTGGAAAAGGGGGGGGAGATGTCTGTGCTGTGGGAGCGCCGAGTATCGAATTGCTCATTGCCCGATTAAAGCGCGTGAAAAGAAAGGAACCCAGCAACCAACCAAGACCGACCCTGGACCGTCAAGTGGAAAAGGGACTGGAATAAAGAACCTCGTTTCTTCTGACTCTGAAGACGGAGAAGGTAAAGGCCATTGGTTACTTTAAATTTTGAAGGTAAAATTTCGAGGGCGAAATTCTTTTAAGGGGGAGAGAGTGTGAGAACCCGTAATTTTTCCCATTTTCTAGGTTTTATTATCTTTCATGGCTTGTTTTCTGCATTTTCGTGAGTAGGAAAAATTTCTAGATACTGTTAAAGAGCAGATATAGTTTTTAGATGATTTTTCTAGTATCGAATAGGTTTTGAGAAATTAAGAGCGTATACCGGACGTGGGACCCACTAGGGCGAAAAGTTCGGAAAAATTCGGCCAACTAGGTTAAGTTTCGAATACTGGGTTTAATTTACCGGGTGTTAAGAGATAATTAGAGGAAGCTATTTGGATTGGTGTGAGAGGGAACAAAGAGATAGAGATTCATTAATTAGGTGACAAGTGTCACCATAGGGTTGGTAGACCTTTTGACCATTATTTCTTGTCTTACCCTTTGACTTAAATAAACCAAAAAATTGCCAAAAATCATCAAAAATCTTCATTATTGTGGCCGGCTCTCCCTCTCTCTTTCTCTCTCTCTCTCTCTAATGCGGTTTTCCCTAATGCTTGTGTGTGCTTATGGAACCCTATTTTGGGAATATTTGGCATTGGATTATGACTCGTTATCGAGTCTCATTGTACTTGATTGCGTGTTTTAGGGCGTGACGGTGGTTCACGACGTTCCTTTGACGGAAGTGCATGAAATATCACTTTCGAGCTAGATGAGTGTACTACTCACTTGGGTGTTACTATATGGCTTTGATACTTGAACTTGATGAGTTAAATGTTATTGTACCATCGATATTAATTGAAGTAAGGGTGTACTTTATCACTCTCACTTATTTCTCATGTTATTGGAATGTCACATGAAATGTTACATGAAATGAAAAGTACTTGACTTGGCGTCGTTTGGAAGCTTGTATCCAACGACCTTTCTGTGACCTCTGAGCTCAACACCTGTGGCCAGTTACTCGAGTCGGGCTGGCAAGGGCCTGGTCGATTAGATAACGAACCACGGTAGTTTATTTTCGGATCTTTGGGTATTGAGACCCTCGATTCCGGTATACTCGAGTAATACCACAGTGCAAGTGTTTGGAGTTCGGGCCCGGTAGGGGGATGTTAGGTGGATGGAATGGAAGTAAAGTGGAGTCTACGGTTGGTTACTTTTGAACATTGACGGAGAGTCAATGAGATCCGATCAAGAATGCAAACGAGGAAAAAGGGCTCTTGAGAGCCACCCGTATCCTTTTATCCTCAATATTGACGTGTGCCTTGGCTTACTTTTGATGAATTGAAATGAAATGCTTTATACCTATGTGAACTTTGTTGCTTGGGTAGTATTCTCATTGGGCAATTAGCTCACTCTATTTGTGACGCCCCGAAAAGTATGAGTGTGAGAACCCGGAAATTTTCTAATTTTCTAGGGTTTATTTTATTTAATCGCCCGCCTTTTCTACATTTTCTTTATTAGAAAAATTCCCCAGATAAAGTTTGTGAGCAAAGACAGTTTTAAAATGATTTTTCTAGTATCGGTTAGTTTTTGAGAAATTAAGAGCGTATTTTGGACGTGGGACCCGCTAGTGCGGTAAATGCATTATATTTTTGACAACTTGTTTGAATTTTGTATTAAGTGATATTATTTTACAAAGTGTTAAGATATTTGTATTGGAGAGACGAAAAGATAAGTTTTAAACCTAAAGGTGACAAGTGTCACCATAAGATTTAGTCTTGAGTTTGACTACTATTCATAACTTTACCATTTAATTAAAATTGGCCAAAAATCTCTTCATTTTGCAAGCTTCTTGGCCGAATTCTCTTGCTCAAAGAAAGAAAGAAAAGCTCTCAATTTTCTAGTCTCCAATCTTGCCCAATCTTTCAATTAAACCGATTAATCTTCCAATTACTCCATAAAACCTCTTAGTTTGGTGGAGTTGAGCTTGGTTGTGAAGTTGTTTGGAAAGCTAAGGTGACTAGTTGCTCTGTGACGCCCCACATCTCCCTAAGGCGGACCAAAGGGTATCCGCGGACGCCTGCCCAGCTCTCGCCAGGACTCAAGCAATTCCATTCAATTTAAAACCGAATTAAGCACTTTGATGAGAGCAACATGAATACAATAATGCGGAAGCGTTCAAGCCTAATAAGTCACTTAATGTATAACCAGTACATCGGGTAATCATGAAACGACTTCAATTCAAGGTACACATCAGGGCCCAAACATTTCAAGTTTACAATTTCCAAAAGTACAACCCAAACCAGGGCCTAGTCAAAATATATAACAGGAGTCTTAACAAAATTACAACGGATGGTTTCTCCATATTTCTCCAAGAGTCGGTCCTGTTAAGGAAAACAAAACTATAGGGTGAGCTAAACGCTCGTGAGGCCAAGAACACACATGCAAGCACGTAATCAAATAACAATCCCAACTTTAATAAATAAAGCCATGTCTTTTCAATAATCAATCTCTCAAACAGGAAAAGTAATCAGAAACAATTCAAGGATATAGTAGCTCTCAGGAGCTAAGTTCCACTCGATCTGTCGATGTCATTCGTATACTTTCCCGTATTGACCCTCCTGTCAACCGGGTCGGTATTTCCATTTCCGTAGATCACCACTTGCTTTCCTCCGTCCACCGTACACCCCAAGGGCCCACAAGTCTATTTTTAGGGCGATACTCGACGAGTATGCCAAGCAAGACCTCTTATTAGGTCGAGCTTATAATCTCATGGCTCGCCCAAGTTCCCGACCAAGCCCATTGCCGGCTCGAGTCTAAGGACGGCCTATGAGTTTGGGCGTCCCCCATTCATTTGGTAGTCGAGGAGATTCACTCCAACGACACAAGCATTCATGACATGACATTGCATTTCATTCATTCATTCAATACATTTCATTCATTCATTCATTTGAAATTAGAACGAGTGCGATAAAGTACGCACCCGCCCTTATTTTTAAAACTCCCAACAAGTATCACAATAAGCAAGTATCAAATTCATACACTTGACACTCACCGAGCAATTCAATAAGAATTATTTTCCGGAAGTTCAAGTGTCCACGGTGAGATCCTCTTGAAGGTCTCCTTGCGCGCCTGGCAATTTAATAGTGGATAATCACACAATTAACCCACTTATCAAGAAAGATTGTACACTAGTACAATCTAAGAATTATTTTGCAAAAAGGAACCTCAATTACACGTAAATCGAGGTTCAACTTGCCTTTTATCATGTACAATATTATTTGAGTTTTGATCATGAAAATCGTAAACAAAACGTTTAAGAACATCAAAAGAATAAAGAGTTTTTGAAAAACTCTATTTCTTTGAAGTTGGAAAATTTTCAGTTTTACGATAAATCTTTGAAAAATCGTAACTCGCTCGATATAAGTCGAGAATTGGAAAACTTTATACCGTTGGAAACCTCTTAGAGAGTACTATAAGTTCCTAGAAGACACTTTTCCATGAATCGAAGTGGAAAGTGGTCAAAAATGAGCTTGAAGATGCAGGGTTGGTTCACAAGGCAGAATGAAGTTGGTTTTTGGCCAACTTTGAAAATTCGGCACGATTCGCACGTTGCAAACCGGCCTCTGAAATTTTCAGCTCAATTAGTGTTGCAAGTGAAGTGTATGACAAAGCAAGCGGATCAAGAATCGGAGTCTCGAGCACCGAGATACGGTAGCCCGAAGTTGAGCAAATTCAAGACTGGATGAGAATTTTCCAGATTTGAACCTCTAACTTTAGTAATTCAATTGGTATCGAAACGAACTTGAATCGGCACCAAAATTGGCAGTATTTCAATACTATATGGAAAGTATCTCTCTATCGATTTTCGGGGAAAAATACCTTCGGCAAGGTAGTTAATGAGCCAACCGAAGTTCAAGAAAAATCCTAAGGCAATCTGCCTTGGACTTTCATTTTCCAAATTTCCAATCGTTTAACCAAGAAAGTTATCCAACCATGGTTCATTTGTGAAATAAGGGTCTAAGATACACCCATAATATCTTTGGTAAGTGTTTAATATCAAAAACATCAACTAACAAGTTCACTCCAAGATTTGGTTCCAAACCAGTCCAAACATCATGGTTTTCCAAAACAGAGCAGTCCACTTGTTTCAGTCACAAATCAGTCAATATAGCTCGAAATCGAGCATGGCTTATGCCGTTGGAAAATACATTCATAGAGTTAAAATATCATAGAAGAAATCGTTTCCAAATTCGGCACCCATCTGGTTCAAATTCGGGCATCAAGTTGCAGCCTGAACACTTCATTCCAGATGAACAGAGTGACAGGACAGCGAACTTAAAACATTTGGTTCGGCCTGCTCACAAAGACTCAGAACGTGCATTATATACCAAATTAAAGCTAGGAATGTCTAGTTTCAAACGCCACCAACGGCACATGATTTCGACATCCTAGGACAGAGTTATAGCCAAAATACTACTGCTGGTCAGAGCATACGCGAATCAGTTTTCCAGATTTGCTGGTTTCTAAAAAAATTCATTTGCCCATTCAAACCTCATTATTTTTCAATGAAATTTTTCACACATCTAATACATCCTACAAACATCCAATTCAAGCAATTAAACCATTAAAAATTGGCCTGGAAATGGCCGAACATGGCAGGGGCAAAATCGGAAAGTTTAGCTTCTTACACCCAATGAAGTTTCCACTAATTACCCATCACTAATGCATCATTAAAATCACTAAACCAACAATATAATCACCATTAATCATCACATCAGCAACAACAACCCAAGTGTGGGAATTCCAAGAGCCCACAATCACATTTTTACACCATAAACAAGTAACTAAGTGCATGCATGAACTTAATCTTGTCATATAATCTCCAAAAGATAAGAATCCAAGGGTTGATCATTACCTACTCCTTTGGTTTGCAAGGTCAGAATTTTCGGCCCTCTTGAAGCTCCAAAGAAACCGTGAAAGCTCCCTTCCTCCTTAGCTAGATGTAGTCTCCAAGTGGTTTGCTAAGAGATCTCCAAGTTTTGGTGTGATTTGGGTGGATTTTAGTGCATGGATTGAAGATGAAAAATGAAGACAATGGAGAGCTCTTCTCCTTCTTGTTGTTCGGCCAAGTGAGGTGAAGAGAGAGAGAGTGCTGATGCAATTGGCTTCCAAAGGAAGATTCTTTGTGTGGTGCAAAATGCACCTCAAAGTCAACTTGAAATAGTGCAATTTAGGGTGCGTTTGGACTCGATTTTTCTCGCGCGTTTGGTTCACTAGTGCACTAAACTTCCAAGGCATATATATTCTTGTAATTATTATTCACTCTTAATTGTCCCGAAATAAGGGTCTAAAGTCCTTCAATTGAAGTCGCGCGTGTGAAAACGCGTACCGTCACATTTTACCGCTATAACGCGGAACTTTCGAAAAATTCTTATAACGATTGCACTACTAACTATCACTTGAATATTTATTCATAAAATTACCTATTTTAGGACCCTAGTACAAGTCTCCAATATTCCAAGCTTATTGTGCTACTACGCGGATAAAATCTCCAAGTACTATTCACTATTTTTACGAAACGCGCTCTAGGAAATTAATTTTTGAAACGAATCATTTTAAAAATATAACGAAGTTATATTACCATGTATTTAGGTCTAATAAGACTAGAAAATATTCCTTGGAAATAAAATCCAATTAAATAATTTATTAAGCCATAAATTAGGCATAAAATAATAGTTTTTACGAGTCCTCACATCCTCTCCCTCTTAAGAAAATTTCGTCCTCGAAATTTACCTTGGTCGATGAACAAGTCTGGATACTTCTCCCTGATTGTCTCTTCAACTTCCCATGTTGCTTCCTCTACTCCATGGTTCTTCCATAAAACTTTCACTAGTGGTATCTGCTTGTTCCTCAATTCCTTCACCTTTCGATCCAGAAGTTTTACCGGTCGTTCCTCATAGGTCAGGGTTTCATCAATCTCAATATTCTCCGGTTGTAAAACATGAGAGGGGTCTGGATGATACTTCTTAAGCATGGACACATGAAACACGTTATGAATACGAGATAAACTCGGTGGTAATTCCAGCTTATAGGCTACATTCCCAACTCGCTGAATAATCTTATATGGCCCTACAAACCTTGGTTGTAATTTCTTCCCTTTTCCGGACATCAAACTTGCTTTTAAAGGCGTAATCTTGAGAAATACCATATCTCCAACAGTGAACTCCAAATCCTTCCTCCGATTGTCGGCATAACTCTTTTGTCTACTCTGAGCGGTTTGAATTCTTTGCCGTACCAATTTCACCTTTTCATTAGCCTCCTCAATCCAAGATACAGTAGTCGTGTCTAAGATTTTCCGTTCACCTACTTCATCCCAACAAATTGGGGATCTACACTTCCGACCATAAAGTGCTTCGTATGGAGCCATTTGAATAGAAGAGTGAAAACTATTATTGTAGGCAAATTCCACTAACGTCAAAAACTTACTCCAATTCTCTCCAAAGTCCAGTACACAAGTCCTCAACATGTCCTCAAGAGTTTGAATTGTTCTTTCAGATTGTCCATCAGTCTGGGGATGATAGGTGGTACTAAAGTTCAACTTAGTCTCCAACACTTCTTGCATCTTTTGCCAAAACCTCGAAACAAATCTTGGATCCCTATCCGACACAATACTCACAGGTATACCATGTAGTCTAATAATCTCATCTAAGTACAATCTGGCCAGCTTTTCTAACGGGTATTTCATATTAATCGGCAGAAAATGAGCCGATTTAGTCAATCTATCCACTATCACCCAAATGGCATCATGGCCTCTCTGTGTCCTTGGTAAACCTGATACAAAGTCCATGGTAACATTTTCCCATTTCCACTCAGGTATTTCTAGAGGTTGCAAAAGCCCAGATGGTTTCTGATGTTCGGCTTTAACTTGTTGACAAACCAAGCATGTCTGAACAAATTGGGCAATTTCCTTCTTCATATTTTTCCACCAATAAAGACCTTTCAAGTCTTGGTACATTTTATTCCCTCCTGGATGTACTGTAAACTTTGATCGGTGGGCTTCTTCCAAAATTTCTTTTCTAAGCCCTTCGTCCTTTGGCATAACCACCCGATTTCGAAATCTTAATATTCCATCTGATCCCAAAGTGAAATCGGTCTGGTCTCCCATCTTGACTTTCTCCACCAACTTTTGCATTTCAGGGTCCTTTTCCTGAGATTCCTTAATATGTCCCAATAAAGTGGAGGTTATCACAATGTTCCCCAAAATCACTTTCCTTGGTTCTAATCGGGGATTCCAATAGCTAACTTCTTCCAACAATCGAAATTCCTTAACCATCAATCCAGCCATTTGTACCTGACGGCTCAAAGCATCGGCCACTACATTGGCCTTTCCAGGGTGGTACTTAATAATGCAGTCATAATCTTCCAAGAATTCCATCCATCTACGTTGCCTTAAATTCAGCTCCTTCTGAGAAAATAAGTACTTAAGGCTTTTGTGATCTGTAAAAACCTCAAATGTCACTCCGTATAAATAGTGTCTCCATTTCTTCAAAGCAAAGACCACAGCCGCTAACTCCAAATCATGGGTCGGATAATTTCCTTCATGCGGTTTCAATTTTCTAGAGGCATAAGCTATCACTTTATCATTTTGCATCAAAACACATCCCAAACCTTCCTTAGATGCATCGGTGTAAACCACAAAACTATCATGTCCATTTGGTAGAGCTAGAACAGGCGCTCTAGTCAACCGTCTTTTCAACTCCTGAAAACTTCCTTCACACTTAGGACTCCAAATAAATTTTCCATTTTTCTTGGTCAACTCAGTCATAGGCCCAGCAATTTTCGAAAAATCCTGGATGAATCTCCGGTAATATCCTGCCAGTCCTATAAAACTCCGAACTTCCGTTGGATTTTCCGGTCGTTTCCATTTCGAAACAGCTTCCACTTTAGCTGGATCCACTTTAATCCCATCCTTTGAAATTATGTGCCCTAGGAAGGTCACTTCCTTTAGCCAAAATTCACACTTGCTAAACTTAGCATATAACTGATGTTCCCTCAGGATTTGTAAAACAATTCTCAAATGTTTCTCGTGATCTTTCACATTCTTAGAATACACTAAAATGTCATCAATGAAAATCACCACAAATTGATCCAAGTAAGGCTTAAAAACCCTATGCATTAAATCCATGAAAGCGGCAGGTGCATTGGTTAACCCAAAAGGCATTACTGCAAACTCGAAGTGCCCATACCTCGAGTTAAAAGCAGTCTTAGGTATGTCCTTCTCCAAAATCCTCAATTGATAGTAACCTTGCCTTAGATCCAACTTTGAAAATACTACCGCCCCTTGCAATTGATCAAACAGTTCATCAATGTGGGGTAGTGGGTATTTATTCTTAACCGTAGCATCATTTAAGCCTCGATAATCTATACATAACCTCAAACTCCCATCTTTCTTCTTTACAAACAAAACTGGGGCTCCCCACGGGGAATCACTCTCTCGAATAAAACCCCGTTCCAACAAATCCTGTAATTGTAACTTCAACTCCTTCAACTCAGCCGGAGCCATCCTGTATGGTGTCCTTGATATAGGTGCTGTTCCCGGAGCTAAATCAATTTTAAAAGCTATTTCCCGTTCCGGGGGTAAAGACTCCAATTCTTCAGGAAAAACATCGGAAAATTCTTTCACTACCGGTGTGTCCTCCAGATTCACCTTATCGCTAAGGGTATTAATAAGAAAAGCCAAATATCCTACAGCTCCCTTATTCAACAATTTTCTAGCCCGAATTCCCGAAATAAGTGCAGATGAGGCTAACTTACCCCTCACATCCAATTTCAGGGTTGCCTCACCTGGAATACACAATTCTACAATTTTCGTCCTACAATTTAGTTGGGCATTATAACGGGCTAACCAGTCCATTCCTAGGATTACATCATATCCTTTAATCGCTAAGCCTATCAAATCGGCCAGCAATTTTCTTTCGTTCACGCAGATTTCACTATTCTGATACACCAGATTAGCAATTAAACTTTTATCCCCAGTGGGTGTTTTAACCTCCAAGTCATATGGTAACTTAATTGGTTTCAAGTCTATCCCACTCATGAAATCAGGGTTTACAAAAGAGTGCGTTGCACCCGGATCAATTAAAACCCTAGCTAGGCGGTGAAAGATTGGAATTGTACCTTCGACCACTTCGGTCGCCTCTGGAACTTGTGGATAGTCCAATGCGTAGACCCTAGCCGGTACTTTCGGTCGACTCCCTCCGGCACTGGTCTGTTTAGAGGTTGATTTTTCAGGTCTCTGCAGGTTTCCCCCTGTCTTTGACGATTTCGGACAATTTGCAATCTGATGCTCAGTGCTCCCACACAGTAAGCATTTTCCCAGCTTTCTCCAGCAGTCATCCTCAGAGTGGTTGGGTTTACCACAATACCCACAAGTAACTTGAGGGGTCACAGTCGATCCAACAGATGGTGCTCCCCTAGCTTGAGTCGTCCCGCTACGACCTCCCCTAGATAGAGCTCCCCTAGAAGCTCCAGCAGTTCTCGTTCCTCCTTCACCTCTTCCCTTTTTTGAAGGGTGTACAAACTTACTGGTCTGCCCAGTAGTGCGACTAGGGAAATTCCTTTTTCTATTGTGGAAATCCCTCACTTGAGATCTTGCATTCTCAACCCTTTGCGCTTTCTCTAAAGCCTCAGTAAAAGTAGAGATTTGGGCTGCAGCCAGGCCCTCCTGAAGTTCCACATTAAGTCCCTGTATGAACCTTCTAATCCTCCTCCGTTCATTGGCTACTAGCTCAGGAGCATATTTGGAAAGTTTAGTGAACTTCCCTTCATACTCTGCTACAGTAAGGGTTCCTTGTTTCAACTTAATAAATTCGTCCTCCCTTTTCTCTTGGGTCAAGGGCGGAAGAAACTTTTCATTAAACTCCCTTGTGAAATTCTCCCAAGTCCAAGGGGTTCGAGCTCTTTCCCATTTTCCTTTTATCAAATCCCACCAAGCACGGGCTACTCCCTCAAATTGAAAAGCAGCAAAGTTCACTCGTCTATCCTCAGTATAGTCTAGAGCGGCGAATATGTTGGTCATCCTTTCTAACCAGTTCTCCGCTACTTCGGGGTCAGGTTCACCCATAAACTTAGGCGGGTTAAACTTTAGGAATCTTTCCAGGGCTCTATCCTCTCCCCTATCCTGGCCCCCAGGTTGGTTAAATGGTCCAGGACCCTGTCTCTCCGCTAGACGTTCTAGGATATCAGTCATCCTATTGATGGCAGTAGCCACTTGGTTACCCTCAACGTTTTCCTGTCCCTGGGTCGGTCCAGTTGCCGATCCCTGGTCATCCCCCTGAGGTTGGGCCTGTCTAGACGCTCGTCCACGGCCTCGACCACTCCTTAATCCTTCCATTAGTCTAAACGTGCCTAGTGCAAGAAATAAATTAATTTAAGCAGAAAACAAGAATTATATCGAATTTAGAACTAACCAAGAAAGCATTGAAATTAACAATAATTTACATTCATAAGCATGTCAAGTTCGTACAATTAGCAAGTTAGGGACAATTCACAAAATATAGCACACAGGTGCTCAGAAGTATACTTCTAGTCACAGAAGACTAAAGTAAGAACAAGTGCCCAAAAGTAGGCCACACAAGCATGCAAAATACAATGGCCTCGGCACTCGCGTCACCCTAACTAGTCCTAACTGTACCAGTCAAAAGTCAAAAGGGGTCAACGACCAAGATCCTAGTCCATAGCAGGGCTATCAGGAGGAACCTCCTCCTCGGGATCCTCCTCCGGATCCTCCTCCTCATCCTCAGGAATCACTGCAGTAGCGTCCTCAACCAAACTAGTCGCATCAGCCAGAATCTCGAAAGCCCGAGTACGGACATCCCGTCCTAGCCTAGTAAGTCGAGCCCTAGTATCCCGAAGCTCCTGGTTAACCACTGCAGATGTGGCTACCTCACCCTCCAGCACCTCCTCGAGCTCGGCAATCCGCTCACCCTGAGCGCCCACCATCTGCCTAAGCTCATCTACCTCAGCCTGTAGATCAAGGTTGGCATCCACCAACTGACGACGCTCGTCGTCCAAAGCAAGCACTAAGTGGTTCGGGTAGGCGAAAGTCAACCTACACGAACATCGAGGGTATCTATCGTAAGGTGAGTAGCGAACTCGATCTCCTCCCGCTAGAGCTCGGTAGAAGATAGTCCTAAGAGGCTCGTAATGACCATTCGCATGGCCATTCCCGTTAGCTGCCGGGGCTCCGTTTCCATCAGCCATCCCTGCAAAATAATAACAATAATAATATTTTCAGGTTAGAACTTAAATCACTACTCAGTTCCAATATCCTGCAATGCATGTCTATCTTAATAGCTGGTTCATCCCATTCGTCACTTGAGGTAGGACTAACTTAGTTGCTAGCTCGCCTCAAGCATCACTTAGGGTAGGATTAAGTTATCCCATATCGAGTCTTAAAGGTAGAGTATCTAATATGTCTCCCATATAGACCTCTAACCTAGTGCTCTGATACCAACTGTGACGCCCCACATCTCCCTAAGGCGGACCAAAGGGTATCCGCGGACGCCTGCCCAGCTCTCGCCAGGACTCAAGCAATTCCATTCAATTTAAAACCGAATTAAGCACTTCGATGAGAGCAACATGAATACAATAATGCGGAAGCGTTCAAGCTTAATAAGTCACTTAATGTATAACCAGTACATCGGGTAATCATGAAACGACTTCAATTCAAAGTACACATCAGGGCCCAAACATTTCAAGTTTACAATTTCCAAAAGTACAACCCAAACCAGGGCCTAGTCAAAATATATAACAGGAGTCTTAACAAAATTACAACGGATGGTTTCTCCATATTTCTCCAAGAGTCGGTCCTGTTAAGGAAAACAAAACTATAGGGTGAGCTAAACGCTCGTGAGGCCAAGAACACACATGCAAGCACGTAATCAAATAACAATCCCAACTTTAATAAATAAAGCCATGTCTTTTCAATAATCAATCTCTCAAACAGGAAAAGTAATCAGAAACAATTCAAGGATATAGTAGCTCTCAGGAGCTAAGTTCCACTCGATCTGTCGATGTCATTCGTATACTTTCCCGCATTGACCCTCCTGTCAACCGGGTCGGTATTTCCATTTCCGTAGATCACCACTTTCTTCCCTCCGTCCACCGTACACCCCAAGGGCCCACAAGTCTATTTTTAGGGCGATACTCGACGAGTATGCCAAGCAAGACCTCTTATTAGGTCGAGCTTATAATCTCATGGCTCGCCCAAGTTCCCGACCAAGCCCATTGCCGGCTCGAGTCTAAGGACGGCCTATGAGTTTGGGCGTCCCCCATTCATTTGGTAGTCGAGGAGATTCACTCCAACGACACAAGCATTCATGACATGACATTGCATTCATTCATTCATTCAATACATTTCATTCATTCATTCAATACATTTCATTCATTCATTCATTCATTTGAAATTAGAACGAGTGCGATAAAGTACGCACCCGCCCTTATTTTTAAAACTCCCAACAAGTATCACAATAAGCAAGTATCAAATTCATACACTTGACACTCACCGAGCAATTCAATAAGAATTATTTTCTGGGAGTTCAAGTGTCCGCGGTGAGATCCTCTTGAAGGTCTCCTTGCGCGCCTGACAATTTAATGGCGAATAATCATACAATTAACCCACTTATCAGGAAGATTGTACACTAGTACAATCTAAGAATTATTTTGCAAAAAGGAACCTCAATTACACGTAAATCGAGGTTCAACTTGCCTTTTATCATGTACAATATTATTTGAGTTTTGATCATGAAAATCGTAAACAAAACGTTTAAGAACATCAAAAGAATAAAGAGTTTTTGAAAAACTCTATTTCTTTGAAGTTGGAAAATTTTCAGTTTTACGATAAATCTTTGAAAAATCGTAACTCGCTCGATATAAGTCGAGAATTGGAAAACTTTATACCGTTGGAAACCTCTTAGAGAGTACTATAAGTTCCTAGAAGACACTTTTCCATGAATCGAAGTGGAAAGTGGTCAAAAATGAGCTTGAAGATGCAGGGTTGGTTCACAAGGCAGAATGAAGTTGGTTTTTGGCCAACTTTGAAAATTCGGCACGATTCGCACGTTGCAAACCGGCCTCTGAAATTTTCAGCTCAATTAGTGTTGCAAGTGAAGTGTATGACAAAACAAGCGGATCAAGAATCGGAGTCTCGAGCACCGAGATACGGTAGCCCGAAGTTGAGCAAATTCAAGACTGGATGAGAATTTTCCAGATTTGAACCTCTAACTTTAGTAATTCAATTGGTATCGAAACGAACTTGAATCGGCACCAAAATTGGCAGTATTTCGATACTATATGGAAAGTATCTCTCTATCGATTTTCGGGGAAAAATACCTTCGGCAAGGTAGTTAATGAGCCAACCGAAGTTCAAGAAAAATCCTAAGGCAATCTGCCTTGGACTTTCATTTTCCAAATTTCCAATCGTTTAACCAAGAAAGTTATCCAACCATGGTTCATTTGTGAAATAAGGGTCTAAGATATACCCATGATACCTTTGGTAAGTGTTTAATATCAAAAACATCAACTAACAAGTTCACTCCGAGATTTTGTTCCAAACCAGTCCAAACATTAGGGTTTTCCAAAACAGAGCAGTCCACTTGTTTTAGTCACAACTCAGTCAATATAGCTCGAAATTGAGCATGGTTTACGCCGTTGGAAAATACATTCATAGAGTTAAAATATCATAGAAGAAATCGTTTCCAAATTCGGCACCCATCTGGTTCAAATTCGGGCATCAAGTTGCAGCCTGAACACTTCATTCCAGATGAACAGAGTGACAGGACAGCGAACTTAAAACATTTGGTTCGGCCTGCTCACAAAGACTCAGAACGTGCATTATATACCAAATTAAAGCTAGGAATGTCTAGTTTCAAACGCCACCAACGGCACATGATTTCGACATCCGAGGACAGAGTTATAGCCAAAATACTACTGCTGGTCAGAGCATACGCGAATCAGTTTTCCAGATTTGCTGGTTTCTAAAAAAAAATTCATTTGCCCATTCAAACCTCATTATTTTTCAATGAAATTTTTCACACATCTAATACATCCTACAAACATCCAATTCAAGCAATTAAACCATTAAAAATTGGCCTGGAAATGGCCGAACATGGCAGGGGCAAAATCGGAAAGTTTAGCTTCTTACACCCAATGAAGTTTCCACTAATTACCCATCACTAATGCATCATTAAAATCACTAAACCAAAAATATAATCACCATTAATCATCACATCAGCAACAACAACCCAAGTGTGGGAATTCCAAGAGCCCACAATCACATTTTACACCATAAACAAGTAACTAAGTGCATGCATGAACTTAATCTTGTCATATAATCTCCAAAAGATAAGAATCCAAGGGTTGATCATTACCTACTCCTTTGGTTTGCAAGGTCAGAATTTTCGGCCCTCTTGAAGCTCCAAAGAAACCGTGAAAGCTCCCTTCCTCCTTAGCTAGATGTAGTCTCCAAGTGGTTTGCTAAGAGATCTCCAAGTTTGGTGTGATTTGGGTGGATTTTAGTGCATGGATTGAAGATGAAAAATGAAGACAATGGAGAGCTCTTCTCCTTCTTGTTGTTCGGCCAAGTGAGGTGAAGAGAGAGAGAGTGCTGATGCAATTGGCTTCCAAAGGAAGATTCTTTGTGTGGTGCAAAATGCACCTCAAAGTCAACTTGAAATAGTGCAATTTAGGGTGCGTTTGGACTCGATTTTTCTCGCGCGTTTGGTTCACTAGTGCACTAAACCTCCAAGGCATATATATTCTTGTAATTATTATTCACTCTTAATTGTCCCGAAATAAGGTTCTAAAGTCCTTCAATTGAAGTCGCGCGTGTGAAAACGCGTACCGTCACATTTTACCGCTATAACGCGGAACTTTCGAAAAATTCTTATAACGATTGCACTACTAACTATCACTTGAATATTTATTCATAAAATTACCTATTTTAGGACCCTAGTACAAGTCTCCAATATTCCAAGCTTATTGGGCTACTACGCGGATAAAATCTCCAAGTACTATTCACTATTTTTACTAAACGCGCTCTAGGAAATTAATTTTCGAAACGAATCATTTTAAAAATATAACGAAGTTATATTATCATGCGTTTAGGTCTCATAAGACTAGAAAATATTCCTTGGAAATAAAATCCAATTAAATAATTTATTAAGCCATAAATTAGGCATAGAATAATAGTTTTTGCGAGTCCTCACATCCTCTCCCCCTTAAGAAAATTTCGTCCTCGAAATTTACCTTGGTTGGTGAACAAGTCTGGATACTCCTCTCTGATTGTCTCTTCAACTTCCCATGTTGCTTCTTCTACTCCATGGTTCTTCCATAAAACTTTCACTAGTGGTATCTGCTTGTTCCTCAATTCCTTCACCTTTCGATCCAGAAGTTTTACCGGTCTCTCCTCATAGGTTAGGGTTTCATCGATCTCAATATTCTCCGGTTGTAAAACATGAGAGGGGTCTGGATGATACTTCTTAAGCATGGACACATGAAACACGTTATGGATACGAGATAAACTCGGTGGTAATTCCAGCTTATAGGCTACATTCCCAACTCGCTGAATAATCTTATAAGGCCCTACAAACCTTGGTTGTAATTTCTTCCCTTTTCCGGACATCAAACTTGCTTTTAAAGGCGTAATCTTGAGAAATACCATATCTCCAACAGTGAACTCCAAATCCTTCCTCCGATTGTCGGCATAACTCTTTTGTCTACTTTGAGCGGTTTGAATTCTTTGCCGTACCAATTTCACCTTTTCATTGGCCTCCTCAATCCAAGATACAGTAGTCGTGTCTAAGATTTTCCGTTCACCTACTTCATCCCAACAAATGGGGGATCTACACTTCCGACCATAAAGTGCCTCATACGGAGCCATTTGAATAGAAGAGTGGAAACTATTGTTATAGGCAAATTCCACTAAAGTCAAGAACTTACTCCAATTCTCTCCAAAGTCCAGTACACAAGTCCTCAACATGTCCTCAAGAGTTTGAATCGTTCTTTCAGATTGTCCATCAGTCTGGGGATGATAGGTGGTACTAAAGTTCAACTTAGTCCCCAACACTTCTTGCATCTTTTGCCAAAACCTCGAAACGAATCTTGGATCTCTATCCGACACAATACTCACAGGTATACCATGTAGTCTGATGATCTCATCCAAGTATAATCTGGCCAACTTCTCCAATGGATATTTCATATTAATCGGCAGAAAATGAGCCGATTTAGTCAATCTATCCACTATCACCCAAATGGCATCATGGCCTCTCTGTGTCCTTGGTAAACCTGATACAAAGTCCATGGTAACATTTTCCCATTTCCACTCAGGTATTTCTAGAGGTTGCAAAAGCCCAGATGGTTTCTGATGTTCGGCTTTAACCTGTTGACAAACCAAGCATGTCTGAACAAATTGGGCAATTTCCTTCTTCATATTTTTCCACCAATAAAGACCTTTCAAGTCTTGGTACATTTTATTCCCTCCTGGATGTACTGTAAACTTTGATCGGTGGGCTTCTTCCAAAATTTCTTTTCTAAGCCCTTCGTCCTTTGGCATAACCACCCGATTTCGAAATCTTAATATTCCATTTGATCCCGAAGTGAAATCGGTCTGGTCTCCCATCTTGACTTTCTCCACCAACTTTCGCATTTCAGGGTCCTTTTCCTGAGATTCCTTAATACGTTCCAATAAAGTGGAGGTTATCACAATGTTCCCCAAAATCACTTTCCTTGGTTCTAATCGGGGATTCCAATAGCTAACTTCTTCCAACAATCGAAATTCCTTAACCATCAATCCAGCCATTTGTACCTGACGGCTCAAAGCATCGGCCACTACATTGGCCTTCCCAGGATGGTACTTAATCGTGCAGTCATAATCTTCCAAGAATTCCATCCATCTACGTTGCCTTAAATTCAGCTCCTTCTGAGAAAATAAGTACTTAAGGCTTTTGTGATCTGTAAAAACCTCAAATGTCACTCCGTATAAATAGTGTCTCCATTTCTTCAAAGCAAAGACCACAGCCGCTAACTCCAAATCATGGGTCGGATAATTTCTTTCATGCGGTTTTAACTTTCGGGAGGCATAAGCTATCACTTTATCATTTTGCATCAAAACACATCCCAAACCTTCCTTAGATGCATCGGTGTAAACCACAAAACTATCATGTCCATTTGGTAGAGCTAGAACAGGCGCTCTAGTCAACCGTCTTTTCAACTCCTGAAAACTTCCTTCACACTTAGGACTCCAAATAAATTTTCCATTTTTCTTGGTCAACTCAGTCATAGGCCCAGCAATTTTCGAAAAATCCTGGATGAATCTCCGGTAATATCCTGCCAGTCCTATAAAACTCCGAACTTCCGTTGGATTTTCCGGTCGTTTCCATTTCGAAACAGCTTCCACTTTAGCTGGATCCACTTTAATCCCATCCTTTGAAATTATGTGCCCTAGGAAGGTCACTTCCTTTAGCCAAAATTCACACTTGCTAAACTTAGCATATAACTGATGTTCCCTCAGGATTTGTAAAACAATTCTCAAATGTTTCTCGTGATCTTTCACATTCTTAGAATACACTAAAATGTCATCAATGAAAATCACCACAAATTGATCCAAGTAAGGCTTAAAAACCCTATGCATTAAATCCATGAAAGCGGCAGGTGCATTGGTTAACCCAAAAGGCATCACTGCAAACTCGAAGTGCCCATACCTTGAGTTAAAAGCAGTCTTAGGTATATCCTTCTCCAAAATCCTCAATTGATAGTAACCTTGCCTTAGATCCAACTTTGAAAACACTACCGCCCCTTGCAATTGATCAAACAGTTCATCGATGTGGGGTAGTGGGTATTTATTCTTAACCGTAACATCATTTAAACCTCGATAATCTATACATAACCTCAAACTCCCATCTTTCTTCTTTACAAACAAAACTGGGGCTCCCCACGGAGAATCACTCTCTCGTATAAAACCCCGTTCCAACAAATCCTGTAATTGTAACTTCAACTCCTTCAACTCAGCTGGAGCCATCCGGTATGGTGTCCTTGATATAGGTGCTGTTCCCGGAGCTAAATCAATTTTAAAAGCTATTTCCCGTTCCGGAGGTAGAGACTCCAATTCTTCAGGAAAAACATCAGAAAATTCTTTTACTACCGGGGTGTCTTCCAGATTCACCTTATCGTTAGGGGTATTAATAAGAAAAGCCAAATACCCTTGAGCTCCTTTACTTAACAACTTTCTAGCCCGAATTCCCGAAATAAGTGCAGACGAGGCTAACTTACCCCTCACATCCAATTTCAGGGTTGCCTCCCCTGGAATACACAATTCTACAATTTTCGTCCTACAATTTAACTGAGCATTATAACGGGCTAACCAATCCATCCCTAGGATCACATCATATCCTTTAATCGCTAAGCCTATCAAATCGGCCAGCAATTTTCTTTCCCTCACGCAAACTTCACTATTCTTATACACCATATTAGCAATTAGACTTTTGTCCCCAGTGGGTGTTTTAACCTCCAAGTCATATGGTAACTTAATTGGTTTCAAGTCTATCCCACTCATGAAATCAGGGTTTACAAAAGAGTGCGTTGCACCCGGATCAATTAAAACCCTAGCTAGGCGGTGAAAGATTGGAATTGTACCTTCGACCACTTCGGTCGCCTCTGGAACTTGTGGATAGTCCAATGCGTAGACCCTAGCCGGTACTTTCGGTCGACTCCCTCCGGCACTGGTCTGTTTAGAGGTTGATTTTTCAGGTCTCTGCAGGTTTCCCCCTGTCTTTGACGATTTCGGACAATTTGCAATCTGATGCTCAGTGCTCCCACACAGTAAGCATTTTCCCAGCTTTCTCCAGCAGTCATCCTCAGAGTGGTTGGGTTTACCACAATACCCACAAGTAACTTGAGGGGTCACAGTCGATCCAACAGATGGTGCTCCCCTAGCTTGAGTCGTCCCGCTACGACCTCCCCTAGATAGAGCTCCCCTAGAAGCTCCAGCAGTTCTCGTTCCTCCTTCACCTCTTCCCTTTTTTGAAGGGTGTACAAACTTACTGGTCTGCCCAGTAGTGCGACTAGGGAAATTCCTTTTTCTATTGTGGAAATCCCTCACTTGAGATCTTGCATTCTCAACCCTTTGCGCTTTCTCTAAAGCCTCAGTAAAAGTAGAGATTTGGGCTGCAGCCAGGCCCTCCTGAAGTTCCACATTAAGTCCCTGTATGAACCTTCTAATCCTTCTCCGTTCATCGGCTACTAACTCAGGAGCGTATTTGGAAAGTTTAGTGAACTTCCCTTCATACTCTGCTACAGTAAGGGTTCCTTGTTTCAACTTAATAAATTCGTCCTCTCTTTTCTCTTGAATCAAGGGCGGAAGAAACTTTTCATTAAACTCCCTTGTGAAATTCTCCCAAGTCCAAGGGGTTCGAGCTCTTTCCCATTTTCCTTTTATCAAATCCCACCAAGCACGGGCTACTCCCTCAAATTGAAAAGCAGCAAAGTTCACTCGTCTATCCTCAGTATAGTCTAGAGCGGCGAATATGTTGGTCATCCTTTCTAACCAGTTCTCCGCTACTTCGGGGTCAGGTTCACCCATAAACTTAGGCGGGTTAAACTTTAGGAATCTTTCCAGGGCTCTATCCTCTCCCCTATCCTGGCCCCCAGGTTGGTTAAATGGTCCAGGACCCTGTCTCTCCGCTAGACGTTCTAGGATATCAGTCATCCTATTGATGGCAGTAGCCACTTGGTTACCCTCAACGTTTTCCTGTCCCTGGGTCGGTCCAGTTGCCGATCCCTGGTCATCCCCCTGAGGTTGGGCCTGTCTAGACGCTCGTCCACGGCCTCGACCACTCCTTAATCCTTCCATTAGTCTAAACGTGCCTAGTGCAAGAAATAAATTAATTTAAGCAGAAAACAAGAATTATATCGAATTTAGAACTAACCAAGAAACATTGAAATTAACAATAATTTACATTCATAAGCATGTCAAGTTCGTACAATTAGCAAGTTAGGGACAATTCACAAAATATAGCACACAGGTGCTCAGAAGTATACTTCTAGTCACAGAAGACTAAAGTAAGAACAAGTGCCCAAAAGTAGGCCACACAAGCATGCAAAATACAATGGCCTCGGCACTCGCGTCACCCTAACTAGTCCTAACTGTACCAGTCAAAAGTCAAAAGGGGTCAACGACCAAGATCCTAGTCCATAGCAGGGCTATCAGGAGGAACCTCCTCCTCAGGATCCTCCTCCGGATCCTCCTCCTCATCATCAGGAATCACCGCAGTAGCGTCCTCAACCAGACTAGTAGCATCAACCAGCATCTCGAAAGCCCGAGTACGGACATCTCATGCTAACCTAATGAGTCGAGCCCTAGTATCCCGAAGCTCCTCATTAACCACTGCAGATGTGGCTACCTCACCCTCTAGCACCTCCTCAAGCTCAGCAATCCGCTCACCCTGAGCGCCAACCATCTGCCTAAGCTCATCTACCTCAGTCTGCAAATCACGGTTGGCATCCACCAACTGACGACGCTCGTCGTCCAAAGCAAGCACCACATAGTCCGGGTAGGCGAAAGTCAACCTACACGAACATCGAGGGTATCTGTCATAGGGTGAGTAGCGTACACGAGCTCCTCCTGCTATAGATCGGTAGTAGATAGTCCTAAGGGGCTCGAAATGACCATTCGCATGGCCATTCCCGTTAGCTGCCGGGGCTCCGTTTCCATCAGCCATCCCTGCAAAATAATAACAATAATAATATTTTCAGGTTAGAACTTAAATCACTACTCAGTTCCAATATCCTGCAATGCATGTCTATCTTAATAGCTGGTTCATCCCATTCGTCACTTGAGGTAGGACTAACTTAGTTGCTAGCTCGCCTCAAGCATCACTTAGGGTAGGATTAAGTTATCCCATATCGAGTCTTAAAGGTAGAGTATCTAATATGTCTCCCATATAGACCTCTAACCTAGTGCTCTGATACCAACTGTGACGCCCCACATCTCCCTAAGGCGGACCAAAGGGTATCCGCGGACGCCTGCCCAGCTCTCGCCAGGACTCAAGCAATTCCATTCAATTTAAAACCGAATTAAGCACTTCGATGAGAGCAACATGAATACAATAATGCGGAAGCGTTCAAGCTTAATAAGTCACTTAATGTATAACCAGTACATCGGGTAATCATGAAACGACTTCAATTCAAAGTACACATCAGGGCCCAAACATTTCAAGTTTACAATTTCCAAAAGTACAACCCAAACCAGGGCCTAGTCAAAATATATAACAGGAGTCTTAACAAAATTACAACGGATGGTTTCTCCATATTTCTCCAAGAGTCGGTCCTGTTAAGGAAAACAAAACTATAGGGTGAGCTAAACGCTCGTGAGGCCAAGAACACACATGCAAGCACGTAATCAAATAACAATCCCAACTTTAATAAATAAAGCCATGTCTTTTCAATAATCAATCTCTCAAACAGGAAAAGTAATCAGAAACAATTCAAGGATATAGTAGCTCTCAGGAGCTAAGTTCCACTCGATCTGTCGATGTCATTCGTATACTTTCCCGCATTGACCCTCCTGTCAACCGGGTCGGTATTTCCATTTCCGTAGATCACCACTTTCTTCCCTCCGTCCACCGTACACCCCAAGGGCCCACAAGTCTATTTTTAGGGCGATACTCGACGAGTATGCCAAGCAAGACCTCTTATTAGGTCGAGCTTATAATCTCATGGCTCGCCCAAGTTCCCGACCAAGCCCATTGCCGGCTCGAGTCTAAGGACGGCCTATGAGTTTGGGCGTCCCCCATTCATTTGGTAGTCGAGGAGATTCACTCCAACGACACAAGCATTCATGACATGACATTGCATTTCATTCATTCATTCAATACATTTCATTCATTCATTCATTCATGAAATTAGAACGAGTGCGATAAAGTACGCACCCGCCCTTATTTTTAAAACTCCCAACAAGTATCACAATAAGCAAGTATCAAATTCATACACTTGACACTCACCGAGCAATTCAATAAGAATTATTTTCTGGGAGTTCAAGTGTCCGCGGTGAGATCCTCTTGAAGGTCTCCTTGCGCGCCTGACAATTTAATGGCGAATAATCATACAATTAACCCACTTATCAGGAAGATTGTACACTAGTACAATCTAAGAATTATTTTGCAAAAAGGAACCTCAATTACACGTAAATCGAGGTTCAACTTGCCTTTTATCATGTACAATATTATTTGAGTTTTGATCATGAAAATCGTAAACAAAACGTTTAAGAACATCAAAAGAATAAAGAGTTTTTGAAAAACTCTATTTCTTTGAAGTTGGAAAATTTTCAGTTTTACGATAAATCTTTGAAAAATCGTAACTCGCTCGATATAAGTCGAGAATTGGAAAACTTTATACCGTTGGAAACCTCTTAGAGAGTACTATAAGTTCCTAGAAGACACTTTTCCATGAATCGAAGTGGAAAGTGGTCAAAAATGAGCTTGAAGATGCAGGGTTGGTTCACAAGGCAGAATGAAGTTGGTTTTTGGCCAACTTTGAAAATTCGGCACGATTCGCACGTTGCAAACCGGCCTCTGAAATTTTCAGCTCAATTAGTGTTGCAAGTGAAGTGTATGACAAAACAAGCGGATCAAGAATCGGAGTCTCGAGCACCGAGATACGGTAGCCCGAAGTTGAGCAAATTCAAGACTGGATGAGAATTTTCCAGATTTGAACCTCTAACTTTAGTAATTCAATTGGTATCGAAACGAACTTGAATCGGCACCAAAATTGGCAGTATTTCAATACTATATGGAAAGTATCTCTCTATCGATTTTCGGGGAAAAATACCTTCGGCAAGGTAGTTAATGAGCCAACCGAAGTTCAAGAAAAATCCTAAGGCAATCTGCCTTGGACTTTCATTTTCCAAATTTCCAATCGTTTAACCAAGAAAGTTATCCAACCATGGTTCATTTGTGAAATAAGGGTCTAAGATATACCCATGATACCTTTGGTAAGTGTTTAATATCAAAAACATCAACTAACAAGTTCACTCCGAGATTTTGTTCCAAACCAGTCCAAACATTAGGGTTTTCCAAAACAGAGCAGTCCACTTGTTTTAGTCACAACTCAGTCAATATAGCTCGAAATTGAGCATGGTTTACGCCGTTGGAAAATACATTCATAGAGTTAAAATATCATAGAAGAAATCGTTTCCAAATTCGGCACCCATCTGGTTCAAATTCGGGCATCAAGTTGCAGCCTGAACACTTCATTCCAGATGAACAGAGTGACAGGACAGCGAACTTAAAACATTTGGTTCGGCCTGCTCACAAAGACTCAGAACGTGCATTATATACCAAATTAAAGCTAGGAATGTCTAGTTTCAAACGCCACCAACGGCACATGATTTCGACATCCGAGGACAGAGTTATAGCCAAAATACTACTGCTGGTCAGAGCATACGCGAATCAGTTTTCCAGATTTGCTGGTTTCTAAAAAAAAATTCATTTGCCCATTCAAACCTCATTATTTTTCAATGAAATTTTTCACACATCTAATACATCCTACAAACATCCAATTCAAGCAATTAAACCATTAAAAATTGGCCTGGAAATGGCCGAACATGGCAGGGGCAAAATCGGAAAGTTTAGCTTCTTACACCCAATGAAGTTTCCACTAATTACCCATCACTAATGCATCATTAAAATCACTAAACCAACAATATAATCACCATTAATCATCACATCAGCAACAACAACCCAAGTGTGGGAATTCCAAGAGCCCACAATCACATTTTTACACCATAAACAAGTAACTAAGTGCATGCATGAACTTAATCTTGTCATATAATCTCCAAAAGATAAGAATCCAAGGGTTGATCATTACCTACTCCTTTGGTTTGCAAGGTCAGAATTTTCGGCCCTCTTGAAGCTCCAAAGAAACCGTGAAAGCTCCCTTCCTCCTTAGCTAGATGTAGTCTCCAAGTGGTTTGCTAAGAGATCTCCAAGTTTGGTGTGATTTGGGTGGATTTTAGTGCATGGATTGAAGATGAAAAATGAAGACAATGGAGAGCTCTTCTCCTTCTTGTTGTTCGGCCAAGTGAGGTGAAGAGAGAGAGAGTGCTGATGCAATTGGCTTCCAAAGGAAGATTCTTTGTGTGGTGCAAAATGCACCTCAAAGTCAACTTGAAATAGTGCAATTTAGGGTGCGTTTGGACTCGATTTTTCTCGCGCGTTTGGTTCACTAGTGCACTAAACCTCCAAGGCATATATATTCTTGTAATTATTATTCACTCTTAATTGTCCCGAAATAAGGTTCTAAAGTCCTTCAATTGAAGTCGCGCGTGTGAAAACGCGTACCGTCACATTTTACCGCTATAACGCGGAACTTTCGAAAAATTCTTATAACGATTGCACTACTAACTATCACTTGAATATTTATTCATAAAATTACCTATTTTAGGACCCTAGTACAAGTCTCCAATATTCCAAGCTTATTGGGCTACTACGCGGATAAAATCTCCAAGTACTATTCACTATTTTTACTAAACGCGCTCTAGGAAATTAATTTTCGAAACGAATCATTTTAAAAATATAACGAAGTTATATTATCATGCGTTTAGGTCTCATAAGACTAGAAAATATTCCTTGGAAATAAAATCCAATTAAATAATTTATTAAGCCATAAATTAGGCATAGAATAATAGTTTTTGCGAGTCCTCACAGGTGAGCTAGGCGGAGCCGGTGGGGCCCACTACTAGCGAACACGCGCGAAGCGATTTTGCTTTAGTACTACTTTTGGTATTTTGAGTAAGTATTCAGGCCGCTCTTGTGTGTTCGTTGCTTATGTGTTTCGATTTGTATGAAGAGGGTACCTAGGCGAGGGTGTACTTTATCGCACTCGACCTAGACCCTAATCTGCGCACCTATCTATACATGGCTTGTGTATATGAGCAATTTTGGAACTAAAACCCTTGAGCTTGTGGCTCAGGGTAACTTTTGAATAATTTTGTGAAATTTGTGAGTTTGGGGCTGATCTCAATACCTCAAGGGACTATTCGAGCCGGTTAGGGCTTGGTCGAAGTCAGTCCAACTTGGATTGAGGTCACCAAGTTTGTGAATCCGGTTCACCGAGTTGTGAACCAAGTTTGTGACCCGAGCTTGTGACTCAAGCTCAAGTTTGTGATTTCGTTCGCCCGGGCAAGTTTGTGAGGTGACTGGCAAGTGAGGGTGATAAGGTGTTCGGTGGGTGTACAAGTGAAGTTTCTACGGACCTTATTTATGGTCGACGGAGTGTCGACAGGAGATCACGCATGGCAAATGACTTGGCTTTGAAGCCATATGTATCCTTATCATGTGATGTTATTTTTCTGCTTTTTCTTTACTCCTACTGTGTAAATGTGGTTACGTGAAATTTACGTTTTTACCCCTGTTTACTTACTAAGCTTCTAGCTTACCCCGTTTCCTTTGTTTTCCTTAGCAGGGGACGACGCGGGGAACTTTGGGACTCTGCCGTTAGTATAGTTAGGTCTCGTTTGTAATAGTTGGACAGTTAGGATGTTTGTTTTTGTTTTGGTGGGTTGTATAAGGACCCTCCTTAGGGTCTACCTTCTACTGGTTGTTGTTATAGTATATTAGAGAGGTTTGACTTGATGCTTTTGAAGATGTAAATAGAACTTGTGGTGGTTGTATATATTATAGACAGTTCTCTTTTGGTTTACTATCATTTTATTAGTTTTGTGTTTCGAGTCCTGGCGCGAGCTAGGCAGGCGGCCCGCCGAACCCTCTGGTTCGCCTTAGGGGGAGGTGGGGCTGTGACAATTGGTATCAGAGCTTAGGCTTCAGATCTCTGTAGTGTATCCTAGGCTAAAGTTTAGGATGACGGACTGTGGGATTTGATTTGATTTGATTTGATTTGATTTGAAAGTTAAGCAATTGAGAGATAAAACCTATAGCTGCTTCGCGTGGTCTCTTCGCAGAGTGAGCCTGGATGAAGTGGCGAATAAGTATGAAGGACTAAGTGTTCGTTCGAGCATAAGTTATGGATCATAAATGTTATAGGCCTTAAATCTTTCTCATGGTATCTGAGGACCATAGATAGGTACGCCAGGTAGGAATTTCGATTGTAGATAGTTTACTCTTGGGACTGCAGCTCGAGATGTGAATTATCTTATTTCGGATTCTTGTGCCTGAGTACTCCAGAGTTACTTGAGACTTGCATTTTGGGAACATGAACAGGCTTTGTCTGGCTAGAGTGAGTACAAGATATCAACGGGCACCTTGGGGAGTGGAGTAAGAAACCGAACGAGGGTGATTTTCCCTGAGCGTGGGACGATAAGTCGCGTTTCTTTCATTTTGTCCTTGCACTACATGTCATTTACTTGTGGTATGTGAATACCTATATATATAGTACCTGCAGCTCTTGACTTTGTCTAACTTGAAATGTCCCTTGGTGTATATGATGCATTATATTGTGTATATGTTGGCGTGGCTTGTATATATATGTATACATTTTGATCTTTTGATTTTTTTTTTGAGTATTCCAACCCTTTAGTTCGTTGATTGGAATTTCGAGGACGAAATTGTCCTAAGTGGGGGAGATTGTGAGGCCCCAGTCCGTCCGTAAGCTGAGATGAGGGTTATTCGTAAATCGGTGGGATGGAATTCGGGTTTTAAGGCTAAGGAGTAAAACCCTAACCTCGGTTAAGGTTGAAAACCCTAGTTTATTTTATTAGAAAGTTTAAGTGGGTTTTTTTTTCTTTCTTTATCGCCCGCCTTTTCTACATTTTTTCTTTACTAGAACTTTTCCCAGATAATTCTTATGAGTAAATATAGGTTTTAGATGATTTTTCTAGTATCGGTTAGTTTTGAGAAATTAAGGATATATAACGGACGTGGGACCCGCTAGTGCGAAATGTTCGGAAAAATTCGGCCACTTAGGTTAAGTTCCGGACACTGGGTGAAATTTATCGGGTGTTAAGAGATAAGTAGAGGTTGTGATGTGATTGATGTGAGAGAGAAAAAGGATAGAGATGCTTTAAATGGAGTGACAAGTGTCACTATCTCATTGGTTGGACTTGTTGGACAACTATTCACTTTTTTGACGTTTTACCATTTAGTTAAAATATCTCAAAAACTTACCAAAAATTCACTCTTTCCTCCTCCCTCTTGGTCGGCCATCTTGAACAAAGAAGAAAGAAAACTCTTTCAATTTCTAGCTTCTATCTAGCTCAAATCTTCCAAAACAATCACATAAACTTGTTTCTACTCCATAAAATCTCTTCATTAGGTGTTATTTAGTAGTTTGGTGAAGTGTTTGGAGAAGCTAAGGTGTCAAGCAACTCTCTCTCTCTTGTTTTACTAGGTGAGTAATGAATGAACCTTCTCCTTCATCTAATGAAGCTTAATTGATGCCTAGTGATAGTTAAAGTGATGAATTTTGTGGTTATTTCTTGCTTTTGGATGAATTGATGAAGTTTTCAATTTATTAGTGATTTTTCTGGTTTAATGTGATCATGATGTTGTGGTTATTTATGATGGTTGGTAATGAGGGGTTATGACTCTAGTAGGTGTAAATGATTGATAATTGCAATCAATTTCTGTTTTGGAAGAAATTCTGGAAAATTAGGGTTCTTGGTTCTTCATTCTGTCCGAAATTTTTGGTCCTAGATAGAGGCCTAATTGGCCTTGGCTTAAAACATGAAAGTTGTAGGTATTGATGTTTTAAAGGTTCCTGTAAAATTTCAGGTCAATCGGAGTAGTGTAGAATGAGATAAGCCGCGATTACTATTGCTGTTCTGGGTTCATCAGGATGTTAGAACTGCGTCTGAAATGGGTTGTTTTGCCTGGAATTGTTTTGGATTTGGGTGTTGAGGTCTTCTGATGAAATGTAGCCCTGTTTCTAAGCTTTTGGATGGCTTTGGAATTTCTGGATTTGGCCTTGTGTAGGCTGAGTTATGATGTTTGTACTAGAATACGGTTTGTGAACCTGTTTTGCGATTCTGGTATAGTGTCTTGCATTTTTGACCTTGTTACCTTCAAAACTGGACAAAGTTGCCTTCTTCAACATTGTATCCCCTTAAGTCCTGAATATTTCTGTAAAATTTCAGGTCAAACGGATTAGTGTATTCTGAGTTATAGACAGAACACTCAGGCCTGTTTTAGACATTAGTTTGTGTACGTTTTGAATTTCAGCTTCTGACCGTGGGTTTTCCGTTTTGATCCCGTACGATCTGGGTGTCAACTCCTTCGTAAGAAATGTAGATCTTGGTCTCAACTTCGAAACGGTATAAAGTGCGTCGAAATCCGAGTTCCGTAGCTTCCGTTATGACCAAAACAAGATTGATCGTCAGAACTGCCTTGTATCTGGACAGTTCTGACGGGTACTTTGACACTCAAATTTCGTTCTGTTCTGAGTGGATTCAGGTCTTGGCCAAAACATCAAAGTTTTAGCCTTATGTCTCAGCTTTCTAATGCCTTTGGAATTTCCTGATTTGGACTTGTGAGCTAGAAGTTATGGTCCAGTAAACAGACCCTGTCTGTCATTCAAAGTGCAAACTTCTGGTACCGTTTTCCATGATTTCGACTTGTGTTGATTCGGATCTAGTTTAAGGTGTCTTCATGAGAATCGTAGGCCTTCCTCATAGCTTCGAAACGGTGTCTCGTTCACCTTGATCCGATATTCCTAGCCTTACCTTTGATCAAAACGGTTTGAGATGACCGATTTGGCCGTTTCCGTTTGCCGTTCCGCGCGAGCGCGTGTGCCGATTTTTGCCGTTTTGCTTGTTTTGGATCTGTTAGTAGCCGTTTGTGATATAATGTGGTAAAATCTTCTATTTCAGACAGTGGTGAGCTAGGCGGAGCCGGTGGGGCCCACTACTAGCGAACACGCGCGAAGCGATTTTGCTTTAGTACTACTTTTGGTATTTTGAGTAAGTATTCAGGCCGCTCTTGTGTGTTCGTTGCTTATGTGTTTCGATTTGTATGAAGAGGGTACCTAGGCGAGGGTGTACTTTATCGCACTCGACCTAGACCCTAATCTGCGCACCTATCTATACATGGCTTGTATATGAGCAATTTTGGAACTAAAACCCTTGAGCTTGTGGCTCAGGGTAACTTTTGAATAATTTTGTGAAATTTGTGAGTTTGGGGCTGATCTCAATACCTCGAGGGACTATTCGAGCCGGTTAGGGCTTGGTCGAAGTCAGTCCAACTTGGATTGAGGTCACCAAGTTTGTGAATCCGGTTCACCGAGTTGTGAACCAAGTTTGTGACCCGAGCTTGTGACTCAAGCTCAAGTTTGTGATTTCGTTCGCCCGGGCAAGTTTGTGAGGTGACTGGCAAGTGAGGGTGATAAGGTGTTCGGTGGGTGTACAAGTGAAGTTTCTACGGACCTTATTTATGGTCGACGGAGTGTCGACAGGAGATCACGCATGGCAAATGACTTGGCTTTGAAGCCATATGTATCCTTATCATGTGATGTTATTTTTCTGCTTTTTCTTTACTCCTACTGTGTAAATGTGGTTACGTGAAATTTACGTTTTTACCCCTGTTTACTTACTAAGCTTCTAGCTTACCCCGTTTCCTTTGTTTTCCTTAGCAGGGGACGACGCGGGGAACTTTGGGACTCTGCCGTTAGTATAGTTAGGTCTCGTTTGTAATAGTTGGACAGTTAGGATGTTTGTTTTTGTTTTGGTGGGTTGTATAAGGACCCTCCTTAGGGTCTACCTTCTACTGGTTGTTGTTATAGTATATTAGAGAGGTTTGACTTGATGCTTTTGAAGATGTAAATAGAACTTGTGGTGGTTGTATATATTATAGACAGTTCTCTTTTGGTTTACTATCATTTTATTAGTTTTGTGTTTCGAGTCCTGGCGCGAGCTAGGCAGGCGGCCCGTCGAACCCTCTGGTTCGCCTTAGGGGGAGGTGGGGCTGTGACAATTGGTATCAAAGCTTAGGCTTCAGATCTCTGTAGTGTATCCTAGGCTAAAGTTTAGGATGCCGGACTGTGGGATTTGATTTGATTTGATTTGATTTGATTTGAAAGTTAAGCAATTGAGAGATAAAACCTATAGCTGCTTCGCGTGGTCTCTTCGCAGAGTGAGCCTGGATGAAGTGGCGAATAAGTATGAAGGACTAAGTGTTCGTTCGAGCATAAGTTATGGATCATAAATGTTATAGGCCTTAAATCTTTCTCATGGTATCTGAGGACCATAGATAGGTACGTCAGGTAGGAATTTCGATTGTAGATAGTTTACTCTTGGGACTGCAGCTCGAGATGTGAATTATCTTATTTCGGATTCTTGTGCCTGAGTACTCCAGAGTTACTTGAGACTTGCATTTTGGGAACATGAACAGGCTTTGTCTGGCTAGAGTGAGTACAAGATATCAACGGGCACCTTGGGGAGTGGAGTAAGAAACCGAACGAGGGTGATTTTCCCTGAGCGTGGGACGATAAGTCGCGTTTCTTTCATTTTGTCCTTGCACTACATGTCATTTACTTGTGGTATGTGAATACCTATATATATAGTACCTGCAGCTCTTGACTTTGTCTAACTTGAAATGTCCCTTGGTGTATATGATGCATTATATTGTGTATATGTTGGCGTGGCTTGTATATATATGTATACATTTTGATCTTTTGATTTTTTTTTGAGTATTCCAACCCTTTAGTTCGTTGATTGGAATTTCGAGGACGAAATTGTCCTAAGTGGGGGAGATTGTGAGGCCCCAGTCCGTCCGTAAGCTGAGATGAGGGTTATTCGTAAATCGGTGGGATGGAATTCGGGTTTTAAGGCTAAGGAGTAAAACCCTAACCTCGGTTAAGGTTGAAAACCCTAGTTTATTTTATTAGAAAGTTTAAGTGGGTTTTTTTTTCTTTCTTTATCGCCCGCCTTTTCTACATTTTTCTTTACTAGAACTTTCCCCAGATAATTCTTATGAGTAAATATAGGTTTTAGATGATTTTTCTAGTATCGGTTAGTTTTGAGAAATTAAGGATATATAACGGACGTGGGACCCGCTAGTGCGAAATGTTCGGAAAAATTCGGCCACTTAGGTTAAGTTCCGGACACTGGGTGAAATTTATCGGGTGTTAAGAGATAAGTAGAGGTTGTGATGTGATTGATGTGAGAGAGAAAAAGGATAGAGATGCTTTAAATGGAGTGACAAGTGTCACTATCTCATTGGTTGGACTTGTTGGACAACTATTCATTTTTTTGACTTTTTACCATTTAGTTAAAATATCTCAAAAACTTACCAAAAATTCACTCTTTCCTCCTCCCTCTTGGTCGGCCATCTTGAACAAAGAAGAAAGAAAACTCTTCCAATTTCTAGCTTCTATCTAGCTCAAATCTTCCAAAACAATCACATAAACTTGTTTCTACTCCATAAAATCTCTTCATTAGGTGTTATTTAGTAGTTTGGTGAAGTGTTTGGAGAAGCTAAGGTGTCAAGCAACTCTCTCTCTCTTGTTTTACTAGGTGAGTAATGAATGAACCTTCTCCTTCATCTAATGAAGCTTAATTGATGCCTAGTGATAGTTAAAGTGATGAATTTTGTGGTTATTTCTTGCTTTTGGATGAATTGATGAAGTTTTCAATTTATTGTGATTTTTCTGGTTTAATGTGATCATGATGTTGTGGTTATTTATGATGGTTGGTAATGAGGGGTTATGACTCTAGTAGGTGTAAATGATTGATAATTGCAATCAATTTCTGTTTTGGAAGAAATTCTGGAAAATTAGGGTTCTTGGTTCTTCATTCTGTCCGAAATTTTTGGTCCTAGATAGAGGCCTAATTGGCCTTGGCTTAAAACCTGAAAGTTGTAGGTATTGATGTTTTAAAGGTTCCTGTAAAATTTCAGGTCAATCGGAGTAGTGTAGAATGAGATAAGCCGCAATTACTATTGCTGTTCTGGGTTCATCAGGATGTTAGAACTGCGTCGGAAATGGGTTGTTTTGCCTGGAATTGTTTTGGATTTGGGTGTTGAGGTCTTCTGATGAAATGTAGCCCTGTTTCTAAGCTTTTGGATGGCTTTGGAATTTCTGGATTTGGCCTTGTGTAGGCTGAGTTATGATGTTTGTACCAGAATACGGTTTGTGAACCTGTTTTGCGATTCTGGTATAGTGTCTTGCATTTTTGACCTTGTTACCTTCAAAACTGGACAAAGTTACCTTCTTCAACATTGTATCCCCTTAAGTCCTGAATATTTCTGTAAAATTTCAGGTCAAACGGATTAGTGTATTCTGAGTTATAGACATAACACTCAGGCCTGTTTTAGACATTAGTTTGTGTACGTTTTGAATTTCAGCTTCTGACCGTGGGTTTTCCGTTTTGATCCCGTACGATCTGGGTGTCAACTCCTTCGTAAGAAATGTAGATCTTGGTCTCAACTTCGAAACGGTATAAAGTGCGTCGAAATCCGAGTTCCGTAGCTTCCGTTATGACCAAAACAAGATTGATCGTCAGAACTGCCTTGTATCTGGACAGTTCTGACGGGTACTTTGACACTCAAATTTCGTTCTGTTCTGAGTGGATTCAGGTCTTGGCCAAAACATCAGAATTTTAACCTTATGTCTCAGCTTTCCAATGCCTTTGGAATTTCCTGATTTGGACTTGTGAGCTAGAAGTTATGGTCCAGTAAACAGACCCTGTCTGTCATTCAAAGTGCAAATTTCTGGTACCGTTTTCCATGATTTCGACTTGTGTTGATTCGGATCTAGTTTAAGGTGTCTTCATGAGAATCGTAGGCATTCCTCATAGCTTCGAAACGGTGTCTCGTTCACCTTGATCCGATATTCCTAGCCTTACCTTTGATCAAAACGGTTTGAGATGACCGATTTGGCCGTTTCCGTTTGCCGTTCCGCGCGAGCGCGTGTGCCGATTTTTGCCGTTTTGCTTGTTTTGGATCTGTTAGTAGCCGTTTGTGATATAATGTGGTAAAATCTTCTATTTCAGACAGTGGTGAGCTAGGCGGAGCCGGTGGGGCCCACTACCAGCGAACACGCGCGAAGCGATTTTGCTTTAGTACTACTTTTGGTATTTTGAGTAAGTATTCAGGCCGCTCTTGTGTGTTCGTTGCTTATGTGTTTCGATTTGTATGAAGAGGGTACCTAGGCGAGGGTGTACTTTATCGCACTCGACCTAGACCCTAATCTGCGCACCTATCTATACATGGCTAGTGTATATGAGCAATTTTGGAACTAAAACCCTTGAGCTTGTGGCTCAGGGTAACTTTTGAATAATTTTGTGAAATTTGTGAGTTTAGGGCTGATCTCAATACCTCGAGGGACTATTCGAGCCGGTTAGGGCTTGGTCGAAGTCAGTCCAACTTGGATTGAGGTCACCAAGTTTGTGAATCCGGTTCACCGAGTTGTGAACCAAGTTTGTGACCCGAGCTTGTGACTCAAGCTCAAGTTTGTGATTTCGTTCGCCCGGGCAAGTTTGTGAGGTGACTGGCAAGTGAGGGTGATAAGGTGTTCGGTGGGTGTACAAGTGAAGTTTCTACGGACCTTATTTATGGTCGACGGAGTGTCGACAGGAGATCACGCATGGCAAATGACTTGGCTTTGAAGCCATATGTATCCTTATCATGTGATGTTATTTTTCTGCTTTTTCTTTACTCCTACTGTGTAAATGTGGTTATGTGAAATTTACGTTTTTACCCCTGTTTACTTACTAAGCTTCTAGCTTACCCCGTTTCCTTTGTTTTCCTTAGCAGGGGACGACGCGGGGAACTTTGGGACTCTGCCGTTAGTATAGTTAGGTCTCGTTTGTATTAGTTGGACAGTTAGGATGTTTGTTTTTGTTTTGGTGGGTTGTATAAGGACCCTCCTTAGGGTCTACCTTCTACTGGTTGTTGTTATAGTGTATTAGAGAGGTTTGACTTGATGCTTTTGAAGATGTAAATAGAACTTGTGGTGGTTGTATATATTATAGACAGTTCTCTTTTGGTTTACTATCATTTTATTAGTTTTGTGTTTCGAGTCCTGGCGCGAGCTAGGCAGGCGGCCCGCCGAACCCTCTGGTTCGCCTTAGGGGGAGGTGGGGCTGTGACAATTGGTATCAGAGCTTAGGCTTCAGATCTCTGTAGTGTATCCTAGGCTAAAGTTTAGGATGCCGGACTGTGGGATTTGATTTGATTTGATTTGATTTGATTTGAAAGTTAAGCAATTGAGAGATAAAACCTATAGCTGCTTCGCGTGGTCTCTTCGCAGAGTGAGCCTGGATGAAGTGGCGAATAAGTATGAAGGACTAAGTGTTCGTTCGAGCATAAGTTATGGATCATAAATGTTATAGGCCTTAAATCTTTCTCATGGTATCTGAGGACCATAGATAGGTACGCCAGGTAGGAATTTCGATTGTAGATAGTTTACTCTTGGGACTGCAGCTCGAGATGTGAATTATCTTATTTCGGATTCTTGTGCCTGAGTACTCCAGAGTTACTTGAGACTTGCATTTTGGGAACATGAACAGGCTTTGTCTGGCTAGAGTGAGTACAAGATATCAACGGGCACCTTGGGGAGTGGAGTAAGAAACCGAACGAGGGTGATTTTCCCTGAGCGTGGGACGATAAGTCGCGTTTCTTTCATTTTGTCCTTGCACTACATGTCATTTACTTGTGGTATGTGAATACCTATATATATAGTACCTGCAGCTCTTGACTTTGTCTAACTTGAAATGTCCCTTGGTGTATATGATGCATTATATTGTGTATATGTTGGCGTGGCTTGTATATATATGTATACATTTTGATCTTTTGATTTTTTTTTTGAGTATTCCAACCCTTTAGTTCGTTGATTGGAATTTCGAGGACGAAATTGTCCTAAGTGGGGGAGATTGTGAGGCCCCAGTCCGTCCGTAAGCTGAGATGAGGGTTATTCGTAAATCGGTGGGATGGAATTCGGGTTTTAAGGCTAAGGAGTAAAACCCTAACCTCGGTTAAGGTTGAAAACCCTAGTTTATTTTATTAGAAAGTTTAAGTGGGTTTTTTTTTCTTTCTTTATCGCCCGCCTTTTCTACATTTTTTCTTTACTAGAACTTTTCCCAGATAATTCTTATGAGTAAATATAGGTTTTAGATGATTTTTCTAGTATCGGTTAGTTTTGAGAAATTAAGGATATATAACGGACGTGGGACCCGCTAGTGCGAAATGTTCGGAAAAATTCGGCCACTTAGGTTAAGTTCCGGACACTGGGTGAAATTTATCGGGTGTTAAGAGATAAGTAGAGGTTGTGATGTGATTGATGTGAGAGAGAAAAAGGATAGAGATGCTTTAAATGGAGTGACAAGTGTCACTATCTCATTGGTTGGACTTGTTGGACAACTATTCACTTTTTTGACGTTTTACCATTTAGGTCGGCCATCTTGAACAAAGAAGAAAGAAAACTCTTTCAATTTCTAGCTTCTATCTAGCTCAAATCTTCCAAAACAATCACATAAACTTGTTTCTACTCCATAAAATCTCTTCATTAGGTGTTATTTAGTAGTTTGGTGAAGTGTTTGGAGAAGCTAAGGTGTCAAGCAACTCTCTCTCTCTTGTTTTACTAGGTGAGTAATGAATGAACCTTCTCCTTCATCTAATGAAGCTTAATTGATGCCTAGTGATAGTTAAAGTGATGAATTTTGTGGTTATTTCTTGCTTTTGGATGAATTGATGAAGTTTTCAATTTATTAGTGATTTTTCTGGTTTAATGTGATCATGATGTTGTGGTTATTTATGATGGTTGGTAATGAGGGGTTATGACTCTAGTAGGTGTAAATGATTGATAATTGCAATCAATTTCTGTTTTGGAAGAAATTCTGGAAAATTAGGGTTCTTGGTTCTTCATTCTGTCCCAAATTTTTGGTCCTAGATAGAGGCCTAATTGGCCTTGGCTTAAAACCTGAAAGTTGTAGGTATTGATGTTTTAAAGGTTCCTGTAAAATTTCAGGTCAATCGGAGTAGTGTAGAATGAGATAAGCCGCAATTACTATTGCTGTTCTGGGTTCATCAGGATGTTAGAACTGCGTCGGAAATGAGTTGTTTTGCCTGGAATTGTTTTGGATTTGGGTGTTGAGGTCTTCTGATGAAATTTAGCCCTGTTTCTAAGCTTTTGGATGGCTTTGGAATTTCTGGATTTGGCCTTGTGTAGGCTGAGTTATGATGTTTGTACCAGAATACGGTTTGTGAACCTGTTTTGCGATTCTGGTATAGTGTCTTGCATTTTTGACCTTGTTACCTTCAAAACTGGACAAAGTTACCTTCTTCAACATTGTATCCCCTTAAGTCCTGAATATTTCTGTAAAATTTCAGGTCAAACGGATTAGTGTATTCTGAGTTATAGACAGAACACTCAGGCCTGTTTTAGACATTAGTTTGTGTACGTTTTGAATTTCAGCTTCTGACCGTGGGTTTTCCGTTTTGATCCCGTACGATCTGGGTGTCAACTCCTTCGTAAGAAATGTAGATCTTGGTCTCAGCTTCGAAACGGTATAAAGTGCGTCGAAATCCGAGTTCCGTAGCTTCCGTTATGACCAAAACAAGATTGATCGTCAGAACTGCCTTGTATCTGGACAGTTCTGACGGGTACTTTGACACTCAAATTTCGTTCTGTTCTGAGTGGATTCAGGTCTTGGCCAAAACATCAAAGTTTTAGCCTTATGTCTCAGCTTTCTAATGCCTTTGGAATTTCCTGATTTGGACTTGTGAGCTAGAAGTTATGGTCCAGTAAACAGACCCTGTCTGTCATTCAAAGTGCAAACTTCTGGCACCGTTTTCCATGATTTCGACTTGTGTTGATTCGGATCTAGTTTAAGGTGTCTTCATGAGAATCGTAGGCCTTCCTCATAGCTTCGAAACGGTGTCTCGTTCACCTTGATCCGATATTCCTAGCC
Source organism: Coffea eugenioides (assembly GCF_003713205.1). Taxonomy (NCBI): domain Eukaryota; kingdom Viridiplantae; phylum Streptophyta; class Magnoliopsida; order Gentianales; family Rubiaceae; genus Coffea; species Coffea eugenioides. Next base: position 81,908 of record NC_040035.1, read on the forward strand.
TTACCTTTGATCAAAACGGTTTGAGATGACCGATTTGGCCGTTTCCGTTTGCCGTTCCGCGCGAGCGCGTGTGCCGATTTTTGCCGTTTTGCTTGTTTTGGATCTGTTAGTAGCCGTTTGTGATATAATGTGGTAAAATCTTCTATTTCAGACAGTGGTGAGCTAGGCGGAGCCGGTGGGGCCCACTACCAGCGAACACGCGCGAAGCGATTTTGCTTTAGTACTACTTTTGGTATTTTGAGTAAGTATTCAGGCCGCTCTTGTGTGTTCGTTGCTTATGTGTTTCGATTTGTATGAAGAGGGTACCTAGGCGAGGGTGTACTTTATCGCACTCGACCTAGACCCTAATCTGCGCACCTATCTATACATGGCTTGTGTATATGAGCAATTTTGGAACTAAAACCCTTGAGCTTGTGGCTCAGGGTAACTTTTGAATAATTTTGTGAAATTTGTGAGTTTGGGGCTGATCTCAATACCTCGAGGGACTATTCGAGCCGGTTAGGGCTTGGTCGAAGTCAGTCCAACTTGGATTGAGGTCACCAAGTTTGTGAATCCGGTTCACCGAGTTGTGAACCAAGTTTGTGACCCGAGCTTGTGACTCAAGCTCAAGTTTGTGATTTCGTTCGCCCGGGCAAGTTTGTGAGGTGACTGGCAAGTGAGGGTGATAAGGTGTTCGGTGGGTGTACAAGTGAAGTTTCTACGGACCTTATTTATGGTCGACGGAGTGTCGACAGGAGATCACGCATGGCAAATGACTTGGCTTTGAAGCCATATGTATCCTTATCATGTGATGTTATTTTTCTGCTTTTTCTTTACTCCTACTGTGTAAATGTGGTTACGTGAAATTTACGTTTTTACCCCTGTTTACTTACTAAGCTTCTAGCTTACCCCGTTTCCTTTGTTTTCCTTAGCAGGGGACGACGCGGGGAACTTTGGGACTCTGCCGTTAGTATAGTTAGGTCTCGTTTGTAATAGTTGGACAGTTAGGATGTTTGTTTTTGTTTTGGTGGGTTGTATAAGGACCCTCCTTAGGGTCTACCTTCTACTGGTTGTTGTTATAGTATATTAGAGAGGTTTGACTTGATGCTTTTGAAGATGTAAATAGAACTTGTGGTGGTTGTATATATTATAGACAGTTCTCTTTTGGTTTACTATCATTTTATTAGTTTTGTGTTTCGAGTCCTGGCGCGAGCTAGGCAGGCGGCCCGCCGAACCCTCTGGTTCGCCTTAGGGGGAGGTGGGGCTGTGACAATATCTCTCAACAAAGTACATAACAAAGTACTCACCCCAACAGCACACAACACAAGGGGTTCAACTCAAGTCATGTAATCACCGCAACAGCACACAGCAAAAGGGTGATACTCAACACAAGGCATGCATTCTCATATATTAAATCAAGAACAAATGATGGGTTTAGGTCGAGTGAGATAAAATACACGCTCGCCTAAGTACCCATTTAACATATACAAGGTACTTGGATAATTTATCATGTAAGCAATCCCAATTACTCACTCAAAATAGTTAGCACGCAAATCAAGGCACTTTATACGGGTCCACCGACTCCGTCCGGTTTGTCGCTGCCTGTGACAGAAGATTATACTCAACTATCAGTTAATCGACCATCACAAATAGAAATAAGGACTAAAATGATTAAAGCGGCGAAAACGGCAAAGAAGTGCATGCGCGAGTGCGCGGAAATGAAAAGGGTATAAAAATGGGTGACACGGTTTTGACCATAACTATAGCTGTGGTTATCGGATCAAGGTGTCGAAGCTAAGACAAAGGGTTAAAACTTTCATGTAGACAAATCAACCCAGTTTTTAGTGGATCTAGGTCACATTTGTAGATTACAGAACCAAAACTACAAAGGCTGGTTTATACCTCTAGTGAAAATTTGGGCAGCATGCCCCTTGTGTTTACTTATTTTCCAGCCATTTATGGCCATATTATTTTCCTCAAATTAGCCCCAAAACATACACAAGTAATGTTACCAACATAGCCCATCAATTAGGCTCCAACATCATCCCATTACAACACAAGTCAAATAAGGCAATCGGAAATCAGTTTTGAAGACAAAACTAGACAGCAGATTTGACGTCACTTAGCGTTTTGGTCACAACTAACGATACGTTTATCAGATTGGGGTGAAATTTATACTGTTTCGAAGATAAGAAAGAGAACTACAAGTCTTATGAAGACATCAACAACTAGTTCATGCATTTTCAAGGTCAAATCGTGCAATCTCAAAGAAGACAGAAAACTGTCCACAAAACAGGGCATTTGATAGTCCGGGGTATTTCTGTCATTTCACACGATACAATACTCTGATTGAGCTGAAATTTTACAGGAAACTATATAACACCATTTCCTATAACTTTAATGTTTTGAGCTAAGCCTAATTAGGCCTCCATCATGGCCGAATGGAACCGGTCAGAACAGGGCAATCTAAAAGCTCAAACCTGGAATTTAGTGAATTCAAAGTGTAAATTTCACATTTCTAGCTTGAACCACTACTACAACTTCCTCCACAAGATTATATACACCATATACCATCTAAACAACAAGAAATATAGGTGAACAATTCAAAACCCTAACTCACAAATCCACAACCACAGTCATCAAAATCACTTAAGTAGGTATCACAAGCCAAGAGTACAAGTTGCCACATAACTTAAGCAAGATTAAGGGAAAGAAATAGGATGAGCAGCCATACTACCTCAATAAAATGCTTGCAATAGATATCCTTCATCTCTCCTTGAAAAATTTTAGCTCCCAAAGCTTCCTAAGCCCCAATTTAGAAGTTAATCAATTTAGATTTCTTGATTTCTCACTCAAACAAGCTAAGCTCAAGATGGAAATGGAGTTTTATTTCTCTTGTTTTCTCCCTCAAAGCTCACAGCTGGAATGGCTGAAATGAAGAGCAATTTAAGTGATTTTTGGTGATAAATATGGAAGAAATTGGTTGGTCAACAACCTTAGGATGATTGCCACTTGTCGCCATGAGATGAACTTTCAAATTTTTTTCTTTTTCTCTTGTTTTCTAGTCAATAATTTCGGCCATCAAGAGCTGAGTGAGGGGCTGATATTTTGCACTAATATCAATGATGTTTTATGGTAGGAAAGTGGTGGCCAAGTGGTGTGTTCAATCGATAGTGAACGATACCCGTCGGCTCAAGCCGATTTTTCTTAAATCGTGTATATTAGGGTTTTAACTTATAATTCACTAACTTATTATTTTCACTTCTCATCACACACTTAATATCGTGTAAAACTCACTCTTAATCACTAAATTTAATCCACACTCCGTACCGAATAGTCATACTACGAAAGGGCGTAAAAATCTTAGTTTACCCTAACGATGAATGAAAAGGGAAAACTCTTAAATCTATTCTTTATTCCAACCATTGGGGATGTAAATGAGTAGTATTGCTATTATATTCCAAAAAAAAAGGGAATTTTAAGAAAAATATGAGGGATTTTACAACTCTATCGATTAAAATTAGGGTTTCGATTAAAATATGAGAGATTTAAGAATACCTGTTAGTCACAAGTAAAACTAGGGTTTTGAGTCCAAGTAGGGTTTCTAGTCTTTAAAGCAAAACAATGTCTTAAAATAAATATAAAATAAAGAAACCGTAATATCCTCTTTGAGACTAAACAAAACATTCTCCTAAAAGTCGGGTTATCACGTAACCTGCATGGCAATTTGAAACAAGACATAGTGTAAGTAGGCATGGCCATTGAGACTGCTTTGATCAAGATTTCTTTCCCAGCTGAGCTTAGCAATTTGGATTTCTAGCTTTGCATTTTGTAACAGCCCCACCTTACCCTAAGGCGAACCAAAGGGTTCGGCGGACCGCCTGCCCAGCTCTCGCCAGGACTACGGAGTCGAATCACACAAATCCGATATTACACGAGATAGGACCCAAAAGAATTGAATGATTGAAAACCGCCAAGCTTAACAGTAACTTACCAAAATCACATGGAAAAAAACATTTTCATATATACATGTCGCTAGGTTTACAATTCAGATGGAACCAGTGAAACGAAGTACATTTAGAGTTTGCTTCCCCTCTAGGAGCTATACGAAAGAACAAAAGATTATCTAACTAGCTCAACTCGCTTTTCAAAATCATGATTTCCAAAAGAGGTTCCTGTAAGGAAAACAAAAGGAACAGAAAGGGGTGAGCTTGCGCTCAATGAGGTACCAGACATATAGCAGAAAAATCATGGCATTTCACATTTAACAAATCAGATACACATGCTAGATGTAAAGTAAAGTAACTAATGATTCACATAGGAAGGATACAGGTGGCTCTCAGGAGCCAAATTCCCATTTGCGTCACCGAAGCTTGATCGAAGTTGACACTCCGCCAACGTATATAGAACCAACGTCCGTAGACCCCTCTTTACACCGAATCCCGTTCACCAAACACCCCTTTACCGGGCCCGCTCACCGTAAACGAACATAAATGGTAATACTCGAGTATACTCGGAATCAAGGGTCTCAATACCCAAAATCCCCGAACAGACTACCGTGGTTCGTTATCTAATCGTCCAGGCCCTTGCCGGCCCGACTCGAATAACTTAGCCACAGGATTGAGCTCATAGGTCATAGAAATCCGAACAGATGCAGACACAGATAACAGATTCAAATTTTACATAGTAAATTGGCATATGAACAGACAAGAGAACGAGTGTGATAAAGTACACCCTCGTCTCGAACAAATAAACAGATTGCAGAGCAGAAATCAAGTTAAACAACAATGGAGGGGAGTGATACACTCACCGGCTCAACTTCAAAAGTTTTCACTTCAGATTGGCCTTAATCGCCAAGAAACCCTAAAATAATCAAAATAAACCAATTGAAGGTTTCATATCCAAATCGAGCAAACGGAATGCACAAGTGAGGCTCGACTACACGTCGTATGCCTTGCCAAATAAATACTAATGCAAGGGTGCAAAAACATGATTTTCTTGGAATCAAAAAGGTAACATGAAGACTTAGGCGCAAACAACCCAAAAGCCTTTCATTTCTACCAAAAGGCAAATCCAACTTAAAGGAACCAAACGGCCTAGAAAATCGGGCAGCACTTCCCCTAAATTTCTTACTTTTCCAGCCCTTAAGGCTTCACTATTACCTCAAATTAGTCCCAACATCTCACACAAAAGTCATCTCATTTCCCAAAAGCCGTTCACTAGGCTCAAAGTAGTACAAGTACAAAAGTTAGCTAGGAAATGATCGGAATGAAAACAAGCCTTAAAACTATTCAAATAAACACAATAAGATTCATTTACAAGTCATAAACCAAGGCCAAGTATTACCAAAATAAGGTTCCATAAGAATATATAAGCATTAAAGGAAACCAGAAAAATCCGGAAATGGAAATAAGCTTTAACCCAAGAAAACAGTTTTTGACGTCATTTTGCGGTTTTGGTACCAAAGACACTACGATTGTCGGATGAGGGTGAAAGACCCACCATTTCGAAGCTAAAAGACAGGGCTACAACATCACATAAGGTCACTCAGCCCAGTTTTGAGTGCAAACAGGTCAAAAATACAAGATACTTCATCAACAACGTAAAACAGATTCACCAAAACGCATTCAAGCGGAAACATCATAACTCAGGCTCTACAAGTCCAAATCCAGAAATTCCAAAACCAGTTGAAATCTAAGAAACAGGGCTATATTTCATCAGAAGGCCTCAACAACCAATTCGGAATCAATTCCAGCCAAAACAACCAATTACAGTCGCAAATTCCAATTTCGGGTAAAACCAGAACAGCAATAGTAATGTCGACTTATCTCACTCTACACTACTCCGGTTGACCTGAAATTTTGTAGGAACCTCTAAAATTTCATTACCTACAACTTTCATGTTTTGAGAAAAGGCCAATTCGGCCTCTATCTATGACCTAAAAATTCGGACAGAATGTTCATCACAAAACCCTCACTTTTCAATTTTTGGTCCAAAACAGAAATTGGTTGCAATTAATCACTTTTCCCACCTCCTAGAGTCATTAAACATCATTTCCAATCATCATACATGACCACACAATCATGCTCATATTAAAACAGAAAATTCCTCAAAAATAATAAAACTTCACCAATTCAACCAAAATCAAGATTTAATCCATAAATTTGCATCTTATACAATCACTAAGCATGATTTAAGCATCAAATAAAGAAGGAGGGTGGTTCTTCACAACTTACCTTTAAAACAAGAGAGAGAGAGAGCTTTTGACCACCTTATCTTTCCAAACAACTCCACAAATCCACCTTATCTTAGCTATTGAAGAGGTTTTATGGAGTAATTTCAAGGTTGGATGGTTAGTGTTGATGATTTGGGACAAGAGTGAAGTGTTTTCTTCCTTATGCTTGGAGTAAGAGAGAGAGAGAAAGAGAGCAAGAGAGGGCCGGCTCTTCTTGAAGATTTTTGGAAGATTTTTGGGTCATTTTTGGTTATTTAAGTCAATGGTAAGAAAGTCTTAAGGTAAGCCCAATCACATGGTGACACTTGTCACCTTTAATAAAATATCTACCTAACTTGTCTCTCTCATATCAACCCAAATTGCAACCTCTACTTATCTCTTAACACCCGGTAAAATAATTCCAGTAGTCAAAACTTAATCTAGTTGGCCGAAATTTTTCGAACTTTTCGCACTAGTGGGTCCCACGTCCAAAATACGCTCTTAGTTTCTCAAAATCTATTCGATACTAGAAAAATCATCTAAAAACTATATTTACTCATAAAATTTATCTAGAAAATTTTCCGGATACAGAAAGTGCAGAAAACAAGCCATTGAAAACAAGAAAACCGAGAAATATAATAAAACCTAGAAAATGGAAAAATTACGGGTTCTCACACATTTTGTGCTCAATATTGTCCTTGATGAATCCAAAAATTTGCTTCTTTGTTCTGGTGATCACCATTGGGAGTCCCAAGTAGTTCCCTTGGGAGACCTGTTGAATTCCTTTCAGCTTGCTGCATGCTGCCTCCTTTGTTTCCTGGTTGACATTTTTCCCAAAGAAAGCACTGGATTTGTCAAGATTTATCATTTGTCCTGATGCTTGTTCGTAGCTCTTCAGGATCTTCGTCAACTCCTGTGCCTCTTGACTTGAAGCCTTGCAAAAGATTAATGAATCATTAGCAAAGAAAAGATGTGTCACTGAAGGGCCTTGTCTACTTATCTTGATTCCACTTATCCTTCTGTCTTGAGCTGCATTTTTTTAAAAGGTTAGAAAAGCCTTCTGAACAGATGAGGAAGAGGTAAGGTGACAAGGGATCTCCCTGTCTAATCCCTCGTTGAGGTGTAATATATTCTTTACAATCTCCATTTATGTTGAAAGAAAAGGAGACTGTTCTAATGCAGTTCATGATCCAGTTAATCCACCTCTCACAAAACCCTATTTTGCTCATAATTGAATGTAGAAAATCCTATTCAACTCTGTCATAGGCTTTTGATATATCCAACTTCACAGCCATATAACCATCCTTCCCATGCCTTTTATTTTTAAGGAAATGCAAGTATTCATGAGAGATGATTATGTTATCAATAATGTGCCTCCCAGGTATAAAGGCAGATTGATTGATGCTAATGTAGTGTTTAAGAACAAGCTTTAGTCTATTAACAATGATTTTGGTTATAGCTTTATACATGACATTGCATAGACTAATAGGTCTATATTGCTTGATGTTAATAGGACAAGGAACTTTGGGAATGAGGGAAATGATTGTGTGATTAATGGCTTTAAGCATAAGACTAGAATGGAAGAAGCTTTGAATAGCATTTACTAGGTCTCCTTTGATAATTTCCCAAAATATCTGGAAAAATAAAGGTGTCATACCATCGGAGCCAGGAGCCTTATTGCAGTCCATAGTGAAGAAAGCATTTTTAATCTCTTCTTCTGTCACTTCCTTGGTTAGTTCCATGTTCATTTCTACCGTGATAGAAGTTGGGATCCCCTCTAATATCTCCTGAGCATTACTGGTTGAGGACTTGGCGAAGAGCTTTCTGTAATAGTTTGCAATCTCTTTCCCAGTTTCTTCTTCTGATTCAGTCCAACCTCCATCTTCCTTTTGAAGTCTTTGCAATCTATTCTGTTTCCTTCTGCCCTTTACCTGTGCATGGAAGGATTTATTATTGATGTCCCCTTCTTGCAACCATTTGAGTCTAGATTTTTGGCTCTAGAAGATTTCCTCATCATTGTACGCCTCTGTCAACTGTGACTTCAGACCAGCCATCTTTTCTCTCTTATTGTCCATTGAAGATTCTCTTGTCTGGTCTAGTTGCTTTTTGAGGCTATCAATTTTGTCCTTGGAGTTTTTGTTAATGCTGTTACTCCGCTTAAGCAGAGCCACTCTACAATTCCTCACTTTTGATTGCACTTGGTACATTCGAGATCCTTCAACATTTTCCTCCCATGCTCCTTTAACAACCTCAGATATTTCCTCATGTTAGAGCCATCTCTTATCAAAGAAGAACCTTTGTTTTTCCTCTCAACAGTAGGCTTGGTGTCTATCATCAATGCACAATGGTCTGAAGCAGATGTTTTAATGTGAGAGCACTTTGCATTCTCAAACGTCTTAATCCAATCTGCACTACTCATGGCTCTATGTAATCTTTGCTTGATTTCTTCTTCATTCCCCCAGTTGTTGCACCAGGTCCACGGCTGCCCCTCATACCCCAGGTCCACCAATTGGTTGGCACTTATGAAATTCTTGAAATCATTAAAGCTCCATTCGACTCTACATCTCCCTCCCCACTTTTCAGAATTTGAGGTAATATCATTGAAATCCCCAGCTATCATGTGAGAACCAGTAATTTTCTTAATTGCTGGGTTTTATTTTCTATTAATTGCACGCTTTTCCACATTTTATTTATTCAAAAAATTGTGAAAATAAATTTTATGAGTAAAGATGGTTTTGAAATCATTTTTCCGAGTATAAGTTAGCTTATGAGATTTTAGAAGTGGATACCGGGCGTGGGACCCGCTAGTACGGTAAGTTTGATAAAATTCGGCCAATTAGGTTAAGTTGTGTATACCGGGTTTAATTTATCAGGTGTGAAGAGATAATTAGAAGTTACCTAGATGGATTATCATTGGAGAGACAAAAGGATAGAGTTGCATCAAATAAGGGTGACAAGTGTCACCTTGTGGTTTATTCTTGACTTTGACCATTTTACTTACCCTTACCAATTAACCAAAATTGACCAAAAAAATTCATCACTTTCATCCTTCTCTTGGCCGAATTTCTTGGAGAGAAAAGAGAGATAAACCTTCAACATCTTCCTTTCATAACTTGCTCCAATCTTCAAATCTAACCGATAAAACTTCAAATCACTCCATAAAAACTCTTCTCTAGGTAGGATTAAGGTTCTTGGTGAAGTGATTTGGAAGAAATTGGTGCTAAGTAGCTTCCTTTCTTGAGGTTGCAAGGTGAGTAGCTAGGGAATTCTTTCCTTGGTATTGATAATGTCAAATTAATGACTTGTGGTGGCTAAAGATGTGATTTGGTGAAAGATTTCTTGATTTTAGTGAGATTGATGACATTTTTTCTATTTATTCATGATTTTTTTGTTTTAATATGATTACCATTGTGTGGCCATGTATGATGGTTGGAATGATCTAGAATGAAGCTTGAATGCGTAAATTGTGGTGGTTTGCGGAAAATTTCCGCATTTGACGGAAAATTTCAGAAGTTAGGGTTTCATGTAACCCCCTTTCTGCCCGGTACTGTTTCCCTTAGTTAGAGGCCGAATTAGCCTTGGTTTAAAACTTGAAAGTTGTAGAGAATGATGTTTTATAGTAGCCTGAAAAATTTCATCTCAATAGGACCAACGTAGCCTGTGAAAAGACCGAATTACCCCTGCTGCCCTGTAGTTACCCGAGACTGAGAATCCGCTTCTGTAATTGGTTAGTTTGACCGGGAATACTACTGATTTGGTTGTTGATGTCTTCTTAAGAAATATATCCTAGTATCTTAGCTTTCATATGGCTTTGGAATCAAGTGAATTGGACTTTAGTAGCCTGAATTATGGGTGTTTAACCAGAATGTGGTTCATTAACCTGTTTATACAGTTCTGGTTTGGTACATTGCGATTTTGACTTAGTTACACTACAAACTGGACTGAGTGGCCTTCTTCAACATTGTATCCCTTTCTGTTAGCTTCGAAACGGTTATCTTACACCTCCATCCGATAATGGTAGTGCCGGTTGTGTCCAATACTCTTAATAACGTCAAAACTATTTTTGGATTTTAGGGCTTGACTTTCATTTCCGGTCATTTTCCTAGCTAAATTTTGTACTTGAATGACTTTGAGCCTATTGAACGGCTGTTGTGATGAATTTATATTTCGTATGACTTTGGGACTGGCTGACGAAAATAATGAAGCCATGACGGCTGGAAAAGTAAGCAAATTTAGGGGAAATGCTGTCCAATTTTCTAGGCCGTTTAGTCTCTTCAGGTTTGAGTTGCCTTTTGAAAGTCATATTTTATTCTTTTGTACTAGTACTTACCATGGAAAGGCGTACGACGTGTAGTCGAGCCTCACTTGTGCATTCCGTTTACTCGATTTTGGATGTGAAACCTTCAATTGGTTTACTTTGATTATTTTAGAGTTTCTTGGCGATTAAAGCCAATCTAAAGTGAAAACTTTTGAAGTATCTGTACTTGAACCGGTGAGTGTACCACTCCCCTCACTTGTTGTTTAACTCGATTTCTGTACATGCAATCTGTGATATGAACGACTGAACTATCTATTTATTTTGTTTGAGACGAGGGTGTACTTTATCACACTCGTTCTTTTGTCTGTTCATATGCCAATTTTTGGTGTGAATCTGAATCTGTTATCTGTATCTGTATCTGTATCTGTTCTGACGTCGTTTTGGAAGCTTGTATCCAACGACCTTTCTGTGACCTCTGAGCTTAACACCTGTGGCTAGTTACTCGAGTCGGGCTGACAAGGGCCTGGTCGATTAGATAACGCACCACGGTAGTCTGTTTTGGGATCTTTGGGTATTGAGACCCTTGATTCCGGTATACTCGAGTATTACCATTTCTGAACTGATTGGAGTTCGGGCCTGGTAGGGGTATGTGAGGTGGAAGGAATCGGAGAAAGTGGAGTCTATGGTATTGGTTACTCCTTTAGCGTTGACGGAGTGTCAACTATTATTTCGATCAAGCTTCGGTGAAGCAAATGGGAATTTGGCTCCTGAGAGCCACCTGTATCCTTCCTATTTGAATCATTGTGTCTAACTACTTTACTTTACATCTGGCATGTGTACCTGATTTGTTAAATGTGAAATGCCATGATTTTACTGCTATATGTCTGATACCTCATTGAGCGCAAGCTCACCCCTTTCTGTTACCTTTGTTTTTCTTACAGGGTTCCATGTTTTGAAACCAAGATTTTTGGAAGAAAAGAGTTGAGCCAGTTGTAGGACTTCTTTTGTTTATGCTCCTCTGTAACTGAAACCCTAATTGTATTTTGTGTAACGTGAATACTCTGGCTTGTATTTTGGTTCATTGGTTCAAGACTCCGATGTAAATATATGTATAAGTGTTTAATTGACGTCCCGTACTTCCGTATGGTTTGGTAAGCTCTGTTTAACCTTTGGTGGTCTCCAATTGTACGTTTTCGTTGAGTTTTCGCGCGTACTATATAGGGTTTGTGTGATTCGACTCCGTAGTCCTGGCGAGAGCTGGGCAGGCAGTCCGCTGAACCCTTTGGTTCGCCTTAGGGTGAGGTAGGGCTGTCACATATCAACCATTTGTTTCCCCATAGTTGTTTCCTTCTGTTCACTACTGTCCATTGTGCTTTCCTTATAGCATCGTTACAGTTGGCATAAATGCCTATCAGCCACCAGATACACTTATTTTCCTGGTCCTCAATCTAAGCTTCCACAGTGAAGGAAGTGTGTTGTACTTGCAATATTTTAACATCAGAGTTCCAATACAATGCCATTCCTCCTGCTTTATCCATTGCTTCCACCACATAGCAGCAGTCATAGTTTAGGATTCTTTTGTATTTTTTTCCATATACTTTGATCTATTTTTTGTCTCACTTAAAAACAAAAGGTTTGGGGAGAGGAGTTTTTTATACTCCTTCAGATGGGGAATTGTCAAGGGGCTCCCAGCACCTTGGCAATTCCATGCCATCACTCTCATTGACAATTAGGAACCCAGTTAAGGCTGGTTCCCATCCCCTCTTTTTGTCTCTTACTCCCCCCTCTGGGGCTATCAGTTTTGTTCCTCTTTGGCACTTGCCCCATATCATCCACTTCTGGCCTTTCCTCATCAATCAGATTTAACTTCCGTTTGCTCAGAACTGGTTGAGCCATACTATTCCCATCTATCTGTTTTAGTGCTCTCCTACCTTTTCCTCTTGGTGTTCTTATAGTCCTTCTAACCTTCAAGTCCGGAGGCTGTCCTGTTCCTTGTTGGATACTTCCCATGTTCTTATCAAATATCCTAATCTGTAATATCTCATCGATACTCTTCTGTTTATCTCTCACCTGGTTGCAATCCGTTGCTATATGTTCTTTCGCTGATGACTATGGATCCATCATTTCCAAATCCTCTTTATGAGGATCAGGTTCCCCACTCCTCTCAGTTCTCTCGACCTCCATGGTCCTTACTTGGTTTTTGCCTTCTTCATTACCTCCCTCTGGTTTCTCTTCTATAGTCAATCAAACTATTCAAATATCATCTATTTGTATCTTTCAAGATTTAAGGCAAATGTTATGGTTTAGCTTTTGAGAACATACCTCATCATTGACATAGTTTTGTATCTATTTGGAAAGATTGTTACCTCTATAATCTTCCATATTTACCTTTCATTCTTTCACTTCTTTTTCAAACTTTCAAACTCCTTGTTCTTCTGGCTACAAGTGATATTTTATATCATCTTTCAAGGTTGACTTGGATAAATATCTTCTTAGGTACCTATATAAGAGAACTCACTTTTGGTACCCACTTTTTCTTGGATTTATGGGGTTAGTTTCTATCATTCACTACCAAAATAGCCTTCATTCATAATTTCATATTTCTTACATAGTAGTCATGCTTCATATGACCACATTGATAACAATAATTATGCATAATATCACGATTTCTAACATGAGAAGATTTTATAGGATAAAGACCATTCCTTTTAAAAAGAGTAAAATGTTTGTTAATACTTGAGTTCCTTACATTTTTCTTTTTAAAATATTTTTCTTCTCGTTTTGAAGAAAAACATTTAGATCATTCATTCTTTTGTCTCAATAAAGCTTGTTCCTTAATCTTTTCATAAAACTTTATTTTCTCATCTAATTTCTTTTTAAAATGATTTTTTTTCAGATAAAGTCCACTCTACATTTCAACAAATCATCATTTTCAATTTTTAATCTTTTGTTTTCTTGAAAAAGTTTAGAATTTTCACTTAACAGAGTATTTATTTTGATTTTTAGCGCCTTGTTCCTAACATAGGATTATTTCAAACTATCATGCAACTTTTATCACAAATGCTTCAAGATCATCATCCTCAACATCACTATCATTATTATTAGGGAAAGTACTAGTTGATATCTCATCTTTTGTAAAAGCCATAAATGCCATTTGAACATTTTTACATTCTTTTTCAACTTTACCATCCAAATTACAATCATTCCATGAGATTTGAAAGTTGTTGAGATTTTGTTTTCATTCTCCTCTCTTACTTTGATGAAATTTGAGAATTGATTGTTGTTTGGTCCACCTTCTCTTATTGTTGAAGAGTTTCTTAATGGATTTGGTCATAAGAGTTACACCATTTTCCTCAAACTTCACATATTCACTATCAAGTGGGAGTAGATCATCATCTTCTTCTTGAGAGACTTCGAATGCAATGCTCCTCTTGATTCTAGCTTCCTTTTTATCTTGCAATTTTGATTTTAGTTTCAACTCATAAGATGTTAGTGAATTGATAAAAGAATCAATAGGCATGGAATTCAAAATTTTTATTTCTTCAGTGGCCATGGCCTTAGTTTCCAATTCCTCAAGCAAATCATTCAAGATTTTTCTATTTTTCTTACCCAAAGAATATTCTCATTAAAGCAATTCATCTTATCAAGCAATTCATCTTTGTATTTTTTCTAAACCAAAGAATATTTTTTATAATATCACTAAATTTGCAATACATCTTATCAACATTCTCATTAGGTTCCATTTTGAAAAATTCATATTTAACAACAAGTAAAGATTTCTTTTGTTTTCTAATATCTTGGCTACTTTCATGTATTTCACACAATTTATCCCAAGTTTTTAGAGCCAATTTACAACTTTTAATCCTACTAGATTCATAAGCATGTAAAGCATTATAAACCACATTCATGGTCTTAACATTTAAAAAAAGGTGTATTTTATCCTTTTTATCTAATTCTTGCCTAGTTTTTAATACATTCAAATTTTTTGTAGCATCAATTATCCTAGTTTCAAAAGGTTCATCAATAATAATATACCAAAATTCAATGTCAATACATTACAAGAAAACTTCTATTCTTTGTCTCTAACTATTAAATAGGAGTCACTAAATATAGGTGGTCTAATAATAGAGTAGCCCTCTAAAAATAAAGTCTTATTGGTTGCCATGATCTACTTATAAGCAGAATGAGTTTAATCTCTAGCGACCCAGTTTTGGTACTAGTTGTAAGGTCCAAAGCAACCTAAAAGGGGTGATGAATTAGGTTGATAATAAACAAAGCAAGTAAAGACCAAAATTTCACCCAATTATTTAACCAAAATAGCTTAAGTAAACAAGCACTCAAGTAAACACAATAACAACAGATATAAGCAAATTAGACCACACAAACATTAAGGTAAAAAGGTTGCAAACCAAATAAACTCCTAAGTTTCTCCCAAACTTGGAATTGAATCAATCAAGTGCTTCTTCCAATTGTTGGTGACAAAAATTAACTTGTACAAAGAAGGATTTACCCCTTACTCACACTAAGTATCCCAACTCTATTTGAGCTAAGAAATTTTACAACTCTCTCTAGTTAACCTTTTCTAAGTTACAATTGAATGCTAACCCTAACAATGAAGAACACTTACAAGTGAGGCTCACCATCTCCAAGGTTAGTGAAAATTTACCCCAAAAAGTCTCCCGAACCATAAAAAAACTCCTGTTAACGACGAAACATTGGACTTGTTGGACGATCGATGGTTTCTTGTGCATTCGATACAAGTCTTGAGATGTTTCTTTGTTAAAGTTTTTAGAAGGCCGATGGATGCCTTTCTTCATCTAACATGTATCTATGGGGTTTGGCTACTTGCTTTGAATTTTTCGGATGGCTGATCCTGTTATCTTGCATCTGATTCCTTGCTTCTTCTTTTTTCGAACGTCCTATCCTCTAGTGCTACATCCAATAGTTGTGTCCAATAGTGAATGTTAACTTTGTATATTTTGTCTTCAAGCATCCGATCCTTCATTGTGCGTCCAATAGATACCCACAACCCGCATTTTCTTTTCAAATGAACCAAGTACCTGTCTTAACAAATTTCTCATATAAAATCAATAGTCAAAATCATCATTTTGGCTTGTTAATTGTCAAAATAAAGGATTGATTAACCTAAGTCTTCAATGGTGTTAGTGTTTGTCGTGAATTCAGGCTTTAAGTTATAAATCCTAATTATTCAATATGTGTAAATTTGCCCAAATACTAAGTTTTACTACAAGTATATAGGTCAAATTAAAATACAGAATAAATTAGGGTTGATCCTACAGGGAGTATGTATAAGTACCATGGCTACTTACTCTCTCTATTATCTAAATAATCACAAATAGTTCAATTGGCAAAATAATTAAGACAAATCAATATTAAAAAGAAAAATTTTAAAATGCAACTATGATTTGATTTATAAAAAGTCGAGAAACTAATGGTCTTAGGGTTGAAGTAATCCCTTGTTAATAACATAAATATTAACCCAATTGAGTATGTTAAATTTCTACTACTGCTAGGGATTAATTTCCTTATATTTTGATCATTGCTTTCACAAATGAACAAAGTACTTGTTTCTATCTTTTTCCTATTTGCATTGTTAAAGAGTTAGGACAAGTTGATAAAATTCTAAAAACCTATTCATTCATCCTTGTACGTATATCACTTACTTTTGTGGCTTTGATATCTACGGTTTAGAATCTAGATTTGCTAATTGATAGTTCATCTTCATCACTACCAAGAACTTATATGACTTGTAATTTGTAAGCAAATACAAGCAGAAAATCAAATTCTTGATCTGTCGAGTAGTACATTCAACATACATATCATAATCAATTCATAATCTCAACAACAAGTTCATACATTACCCTAAGATTCAAAAGTTTAGTCTTGCATCATATTCAACCAATAGCATTACAAACAAGTGCTTCAATGAAAGTTTCTACAAGAGACAAAGATAAGAGCACTTCATAAAAGGATGACCAGCTAGTTAGTTGTGTAGATCCACCCCTTCAAGTTTCAATCAACCTTCAACTATTGCCTCTTGAGATCTCTCAACCTTCTTGAAAAAAGGTTAGATGGCTAGGTTTAGCAAGAGCAAAGGCTAGGGTTCTTCTCTCTTTTTCTTCTCTTAATCTATTCTCTATTTTTTTCTCCAAGTTCTAGATGTTCAACTATATATAGACATAGTTGGAGATGGCTAAAATGAAGCCTTCATTGAGGGTAAGAAACCCTCAAAATTTCAGCTTGAAATTAAGTCGATATCACAGCAGGCCCTAAAGCTTGACGGGCACGGGATATGCATATTGTGACAGCCCCACCTTTCCCTAGAGCGTACCCAAGGGTTTGGCGGACCGCCTGCCCAAATCTCGTCAGGACTCACTCACAAATCTTAGAGAATAATAACAATTCCAAAACTCCAATAGTATTAACCTCAAAGTAAGTATCAAAATTTCATAGTAAAACATTACAGACCATCCAATATTCTGAGTTATCCCTACTTATACATACAATCAAACGGATAAAATCTAAGTCGTCTAATCAAATTACCATGTACAACTAGGATGGCAAGTTACTTAAAGCTAGACCCTTGAACTGTGTATTTCCCCGCCTCCATGTTGCCAACGCCTACTAAGGAAAACAAACTAAAAGGAATGAGCTAAAGCTCAGTGAGGCCAAGAAGCAAGTGAGTAAAACAAGTACCATAATTCAACTCAAGTGGCACATGCACCGAATAACAATAATAGTTCCATGTAAAGCCACAAAAAGACTAAAACACGTTCATTAAAAGTGTACAGGAGCTCTCAGAAGCTAATCCACAAGCTTGCCATTTCACGATCTTGGATATCATTTTCTTTTGTTGACACTCCGTCAACCACGCAAATAATAAGTCTATAGAATTTACTTGACATGAATCCCCATCCACCGTTTCACCCCCTACTAGGCCCAAACGCCAAATAGAAATAGTGGTGGTAATACTCGAGTATACCCAAGCAAGAATAAGTATGGTCGATGAGATAACACTCCAATCGACTTAATCAAGATAGAGGTACTGAGACGGGATGAGAGGCACCTCTCACTCGAATTGAGTGTGGTATATGCTACTGCTCAGCACTAGGGTCGACAAGATAACTCTCCAATGACTTAATCAGGATAAAAGTACTGAGACAGGAATGAGAGGCACCTCCCAGTCGAATTGAGTGTGGTACATGTTGCCGCTCCGCACTTACAAGTCAGGCACAAGCACAAGCACAAGTACTGGTCAATCAAGTTCAAACGAGTACAAGATCAGTCAAGAAGGGGAGGACGAGTGCGATAAAGTACACCCTCACCTCATCAAGTTCAGAATTCAACACATAACACGTGGTATCATTCAAATCAAGATATCAAGAAACATGCACTTGACACTCACTAGTTTAAGCAAAATAACATCGAAAGTTCGTGTGACAGCCCTACCTCCCCCTAAGGCGTACCAAAGGGTTCGGCGGACTGCCTGCCCAGCTCTCGCCGGGACTCAGTCGTCCACGTCAATCCTCAATCGAAACCAGAATAACCCCACAAGACTAAACATAACAACGATCCAAAACTTAAAGCAAAACTTATATACATTGCTATCTCAAAAGGGAGTACAAACATCGAATATACAAAGGTTCTCAATTCACCATACATCCAACCAGTGCCGAGCACTAGGGCGAGAACCATTACAAAACCAAAGAAACCAGTCTAGGCTAGACTCTACCGAGCTCTCGTCCTTGCTCACCGTCCCCTGTTAAGGAAAATAAAACTAAAGGAATGAGTTAAAAGCTCAGTGAGGTTCTGAACACATAGGCAACAAGAAGTTCATTGCATTCATTACATATAACCAATAATTCAAGATACAAATACAAAGTAAAGCGATAAACACATTCATTAAAAGGATACGGGCTCACAGGGTGCCATATATTCGTTCGTTCGTTCTCCTGTCTTTCCCCTTATTCCTCCGGTCAATTAAATAAAATGCATTTTTGGTAAATAAAACCCTCGTTCGTTCTTTCGTTTCGTTCACCCCCTCATGGAAATTGGCCAGGCTCCACCAGACTACAAGGTAATACTCGAGTATACCAAATTCACCCAGGGTCACCATATCGCCCGATCGAATCCACTTCTGGCTCGAGTCGATCGGTAACGAAGGGCAGGGCCCAATTCAGCCAAAAGGCTTACATCATGCGCAACTAATGTAGTAATCATTAAATCATTGAAAATTTCACGTTTCATTTAGCTCGAGCCCGGTAAAGTACACGCTCGCCTAGAAAACTCGTTTTGGAAATCCTTGAAAGCACTTAACACATTATCAAACAAGAACACAAGTCATGAAGTCAAGAAAAATATAGCAAACAAGGAACACTCACCTATTTACACAAAACAACGTGCAAATATCCTTCCGGATATTACATCAGTCACCGAGAAAACCTAAGAGTAAATGAGAAAGAATATTACAGTCTATCTAGCACAAACAATTAGGTGAAATCGAAGAAACCCAACAATTGATGAATAAAATGTATAGAAATGACTTTAAAGTGAAACGAGGGCATTTGGACCGGTGGACGGAAATAGCTAGGGTTTCATAAACTAAACGCAAAACCAAACAAAAAGGGGTATAAAATTTCCAACGGAAAACACTTGAACCAAAGACATGTCGGAATCCAACTATATAGACTAAGAAATATTGTTTTCGGGATTCGGGATTGTTTATGTGGTTCAAAATCATCTCATATTCAAGTAGATATTATAGACTAAATGTCTTAATGAAATTCATGTAAAATGGAGGACAAAATACCCAAGAAAACCCTAAACCACTCCTTTTTATTTGGGTAAGAGTAAGTAAACATTTGGAGTTTCCAATTGAAGAAGAATCATGTTTTAAGATGGAAAAACGGTCATAGTATGTGTCAAACGAAAATATACAAGTTCAAGTAGAAACTTAGCCCTCGAGCGAAAATTTGGGCAGCACGCCCTTTGTATTTACCTATTTCCCAGCCATTTATGGCTTCATTATTTTGCTCAATCAATCCCAAAGTCATACACAATATAAACTCATTATAATAGCCGTTCCATAGGCTCCAGGTCATACAAGTACAAAATCAAGCTAATGACATGTGCGGAAATGAAGTTTAGTTTGGAAAACAAAAGGCAGATTTGCTGTTGCTTAGCGGAACTAACACAACTGAAGCGATACTAGTCGGATTGAGGTGAAATTTACACCGTTTCGAAGCTAAGAGAAAGGGATACAATGTTGAAGAAGGCCACTCAGTCCAGTTTGCAATGTATCTAGGTCAAATTTACCAAAACAACCCCAGATTTTCCAGTTCGTAGTTCAACTAGCAGTCCTGATTCATTCAATCATATCTCAGCACATACAACTCCAATTCAAGTGATTCTAAAGCCATTTGAAAGCTAAGATACAAGGATATAAGTCTTAAAAAGACATCGACAACGAAATCAGTAGTATTCCTGGTCACAACAACCAATTACAAAAGCTGATTAGCATGTTCGGATAGCAACAGGGCAGCAGGGGTATTTTGTTCTTTTCACAAGCTAAGTTGCTCCGATTGAGCTGAAATTTTGTAGGCTACCATAAAATATCATTCTATACAACTTTCATGTTTTATGCTAAGGCCAAATCGGCCTCTAACTAGGTGTAACAGTACCAGGCAGAATTGGGGAAAAATGAAACCCTAATCTGGAATTCATGCATTCAAGTGCTAATCTTCCACAAAACAACATCTAAAACAACTAAAAACCACTAATAATCAATTAATTGAAGTAAAGAGGATGTTCTTTTGTAAAATACCTTAAAACCACAAGAAAGGTAGGAGCTTAATCTTTCCCCCTCCAAAACAACTCCACCAACACCTTTGACCTTCGCTAATGATCACTTGTATGGTGTATTTTGTGATTTGGTTGGTTGGAACTCAAGATTTGAGCAAATTTGGAAGCTAGAAATTGAAGAGCTCTCTCTTGTTTTCCTCCTCAAGAGGTTTGGCCAAGACACAAGAAAAATGGGAGAAAATTGAGTCAAAATTGATTTTAGGAAAGTTAAGAAGGTCTTGGTCAAAAGTCAAGGTCCAATGGTTATGTGACAAATGGTCCTCTAGGGTTTTAATCTTGTCCTTTTGTCTCTCCAAGATTAAACCATCTAAGTAACCTCTAATTATCTCTTAACACCTAGTATATTAATCCCGGTATACAAAACATAACCTATTCGGTCGAATTTATCGCACTTAACGCCACTAGCAGGTCCCACGTCAAACTACACTTCAAATTTAACGTACACTAACTTATATCAAGAAAATGATTTGAAAACTATATTCACTTATAAAAATGTATAGAAAATTAATATATTGAAGAAAAGTATAAAATTTTTTCGGGTTCTCACAGTTCGCCCTCGGGTTATGTCTTTGATTACCAACAAACCCTAAGAACAACAAAATAAAGTATTATGGTTCAACCATTCAAAACTCAGGTAAACCAAAGAAAATTCAAGTAACTACTGGTGCAACGATGCAAATAAGAACAACAAAATAAAGTATTATGGTTCAACCATTCAAAACTCAGGTAAACCAAAGAAAATTCAAGTAACTACTGGTGCAACGATGCAAATATGGTTTTGGAGAGAAAAGAGAATATTTAGACCCAAGGGACATGAGTAACCAAGAATTTCCTTATTCCAATCATAAAACCAGGGTCAAAATGGTTTAAAAACTCCAACTTAAGGTTGGAAATGGAAGCAAGAACTACTTTAGAAAAATAGAATTTTCTCCAGTTTTACGTGACACTGTTTGAAAAATCATATTGCAAGCTTCTTAAATCCAAAATTTATAAACTTTATATCGTTGGAAAATAGACTCAAAGGGCTACAATTTTTCCGAATACATATTTGTAAGATTCTATCCATAAATCAGTCAAATTCCAGTCTCAAGTTGCTGCTTC
Organism: Coffea eugenioides; assembly: GCF_003713205.1. NCBI lineage: Eukaryota > Viridiplantae > Streptophyta > Magnoliopsida > Gentianales > Rubiaceae > Coffea > Coffea eugenioides. The sequence continues at coordinate 103,342 of NC_040035.1, forward strand.
ATCATATAGAAAAACAGAACAGGTGTGAAAATTCAGTCAACTTTGGAAAATCATAGATATTCATAAGAATTGAAAAAAATTGTGAAATTTTCATGGTAGAATGCACTCTGAATCTAGTTTCAAACGCAATAAGCAGAACTCAATTTGAATTTTTTTACACCAGGATATAACAGATTTCCGAAGACTACTCAGAGTCACCTGCGGGAAAATTTTCTGTAATACTTTACTCAATCTTCCCACTTAAGCTCTTGATTTTTAGTCAAATTTCATCACACCCTTGTAGGTTAAAGTAATATAGAGTATGTTGAGAAAAAATCAAGCTTAAAATCATCATGAAAATATAAAATTCAAAGCTGAAATTCCAGCTCTTAGGTTCGGCCATGGAACAGAAATGTTTCCCCAAAATTTTTCAACATTCTTCAAACTAATTGTCCCAAAATCAGCTCATACCATCTAGTAATTCCATAGGGTTTCATCACCAACACAACAATAAACACTTATGAAGCCAAAATTACAACAAGATAGCGACTAAAATTATACCATAAGCATATGTATAATCAAACCCTAACTCAAGTATGAAGTATAAATATCATCAAATTGAAAACTACCAAGATTCACCACCAAATCATGTCTTTATCCAACAATCAACCTTGTTTTTCAACATAAAACAAAGAAAGAAGGTTAATCTAGCCTTTTACCTCTTTTTCTTCCAACCAGGATGAGCTTCCAACCACCAAATCTTCTTCCATTTTCAAGCTCTAGTAAAGGTAGATGGAATCCCTAAGCTATCTTCTTGCTTTTCTCACAAAATACAAGCAAGATTCAAGCTATTTTGGAAGAAGTTTCTTCTCCCTTTCCCTCCTCAAGCTCACAATGTGAAGACTTGCAAATTCCTTATATTTTTCTTAAAAATGCCCTTTTATTTGGGAATTATTCATTTAGTATGGCCCTACTACCCAATCACCCTACAATAAGTGTAAATGAATATAGAAGTAAGGGTTTCGTTGTCCGTTTTCAAGTTAGAGCGAATTAGGGTTTTCACGTTTTTCCGTAGTGTGACTATTCAGTACGGAGTGAGGATCAAATTTGGTAGGTAAGAGTGACTTTTGGATGAGAAAATATTATATGAGTTGAAGTGATAATGATAAGTTAGTGATTAGAAGGTAAAAACCCTAGTATACGTGATTTAAGAAAACACGGCTCGAACCTACAAGTATCGATCATTACCGATTGGACCCACCACTTGACCACCACTTCCCAACCAACACATACCCTTGATATTTTTACAAAATATCTCCCTCATCCTCAGTCATATAGCCGAAATATGTGGGCCAAAATGCAAGGAAAAGAAAGTAAAATTTGGATGGTTTTGGTGGTGACAAGTGTTGGTCATCTATGGTCCCTTGACCCACCCTTTTGTCTTGCCTTCTTATCTCTCATTTCATCTCATTTCCCTCATTTTCTTTCTATTTTGGCCGAGAGCAAGGAGAGGCAAAAGAGTGAGAAGAGTTTTCAATCTTCTACCTTGAATCCAACCTTTTGAGTGCAACCAAGAAAAACTAAACTGATTAATCACTAGTTTGGAAGCTTGGGAAGCTTAAGGAACCAAAAATTTCAAGGAGAGGTGGAGGATCATTCTTGCAAGCTCTTGTCTTGAGGTATAATGGCTGATCAACCTTTCTTTCTCTATTAATCATGATTAAGTTGGGTATTAATGTTAGTATTGTGCTTGTGATGCTTGTTCCAAGTGATTTTGATGATTATACGGATGACTTTTGAGTTAGGGTTTCTTGTGGGTTAGGTGTTGTATGATGTATATATCTGATATATAATCTTGTAAAGGAGATGGTAGTGGTAGTTTCAAGGTAAAATGTGAATTATAGCTTGAATATAGCAAAATTCCAGATTTCTGGAAATTATAGCTTCAGTTCTGCCCGATTCCATTTCATCATGTTAGAAACCGAATTAGGCTTAGTATGAAACATAAAAATTGTAGAAAATGACATTTTATGGTTACCTACAAGATTTCAGCTCAATCGGAGCAACGTAACCTGTGAAAAGATGAAAATACCCTGACTGCCTTAGGAGTAAAATCAGCGGACAGTTTTGACAGTACACTAAGTTGGTTGTGTTTGTTCACCTAGATACGTATGGAACTAGCTTTTAGCCAAAACATGAAAGTTTTAGTACATTGTCTTAACTTTTCAACGCCTCCAAGAACGTCTTAAACGGACTTTGGTAGATTGAGATATGGCCATTTGAAGGTAGTGCAGTTAACTGGTCTATTAGTAGGAGTTTGGTTCTGTGAATTGGGAATTTGACTGGGTTACACTGGAAATTGGACTAAGTGATCTTCATCAAAATTGTAGCCCTTTGTCTTAGCTTCAAAAGGATATAAGTTACACCTCAATCTGATAAGCGTAGTCTCGGTTGTGTTCGTTACACAAAACCACGTCAAATCTGTCTTTTGCTAGACTTCATTTCCGCACATGTCGTTAGCTTGATTTTTGTACTTGTATTACCTTGAGCCTATTGAACGGCTATTGAAATGAGTTTGTTTTGTGTGTAACTTTGGGTTTGATTGAGGAAAAGAATGAAGCCATAAATGGCTGGAAATTGGAAAATACAAAGGGCGTGTTACCCAAATTTACGCTCGAGGGCTAGGTAGACATATTTGCAACTTGAGTAAGGGTTAAGAGTGACTACTGCTTGAGCCATCTAGGATATTTGCGTCTTCTTTTACCGAGGTATATAAGTAAGGACTTGGTCGAACTTGTACCCTTGAGAAATAAAATAATGACTGCTCGGAGTATGTTTTCCATGTACTTTCGACTCAAATGGCATTTCCAAGTATAAATGTTACAAAGTTTTGTAGTTTAAAAAGTGAGCAAGTGTTTCACGACTACTCTTCAAGTGAATTTCAATTTCTTGATTCTTATTGAACGAAACGTCTAAGTTTCGAACCTTAGTCAATTTTCAAAGTTCTTAAGTCAAGTTTTATCGCAGATTTGGACTCCAAACCCGGAGTACAACCCATACGCGATCACTAGAGGCACTACTTTTGGTGAGTGCTTCCAAATATCTGATTGAACTTGATATTTGTGATCTATCTTTGACCAATGTGATTACATGATATATATAAGTGATTTGATAGGGCAAGGGTGTACTTTATCGCACTTACCCTAACGAGATTTGTTCTTGTTCATCGATTTCAATTGTCTTGCCCTACATGCGTGTGAATTATATCTTGCCTGGAATTCCAGAAACCCTGTGGCTAGTTAATCGAGTCGAGCCGGCAAGGGCCAGGTCGATTAGATAACGAACCCTGGGTAATTAGTGATGTCGAGTGGAGTGTTATCTCCTCAGCTAATCGGTATACTCGAGTAATACCACCTGTGTTTCGTGTGGCGTGCGGGCCCGGTAAGGGGGTTGATCGGTGGACGGAGACTGGCTGTCGCGCCCCACTTTTTGATGAGTTGTGGTGAAAGTGTGTAGTGGAATGTGAACGTGTGTAAATGAAAAGTAAAAGGCCATGGGACTTGAGAATGCGACGATTTGGCCAAAAAAAGTTCAAAAGGGGGTTTTTAATGAAAAATGGAGTCGCCACTTGGTATAGAGTTAGGGTGTACCAAGTCACCCAAAAAGAAATTTCTAAAGGAAAGATAGAAAGAAACCCCTTTTAAACGACTCCTAGTCCACGTAAACCAGCGAAAAAGGTTCGGGAGTCACATTTGACGAAGGGGAAGGCAAGAATAAAAATCCAAGGCACCCCTTCGACCTAGCCAAGGCTAGTTGCGTGATTTAGCCTCACCTTTCCTAATTTTTCTACCCAAGGTATGTATCGCGTGTTGGATATGACTATATGAATGCAAAAACCTAGACCTAGGGGGACATGGGGGAAATTTCTCTTCAAAGGTTGAGTGGTGCCAATCACATTAATTGTAAAGCCCAATAATGATCCTTTGGAGAGGTCACACATAATCCTAAATGACGTAAAAATGAGTAGAATGCATGCCATGTGAAAATGTGAGTTTGTGTGAAGTGATAAAAATAATAGGATGTAAGTGGAGGGGTGCAAATGTATTTACAAGGTAAGGTGAGTAAAGAATGATAATGTGAAAATAACATAAAGTGCATGTGTGCGAGTGATATGGTATAAAGTGTGAGTAGTTAAGTGAAAACGTCCAAAAGTAGTGTGAAGTGAGAATGTGGAAAAAGGGATAGAATATAAAGTAGAAGTGTATAGGATAGCGAATAAATGAAATGCATGAATCCTATAGGAATGCATCAAGACGGGAACGGGGAGTCCTAACTTTGTGACTTTAATCTTCCCTTTGATTAGAAGGGGGAACTAGCGTGCTAAGGCTATTTGTGGAGCCACACTCGCTCGTTTCCCTTGTCGAAGGGGGACTCTTCAAGCAAATGTACCGTATAACTAGCATGAGGTGTAAAAATCTTAAAATGAGGGGAAAAGGGGTTCGAGGAGCATGCCAAATGATAAAAAACTAAGAAAAATGCATGAAATGTAGTGAACATGTAAATATGCACTAACGAAAGGGGGGCGGCCTATTGGGTCTAGCGTTGGACTAGCCCTTTCTAAGAGTCTCCTACTAGCGTTGGACTAGTGGAAAACGGGACAATGAACCACAACTAGCGTTGGACTAGTGTGGTGACGAGAAAGGGGGCCACAACTAGCATTGGACTAGTGTGGTGACGTCCATTCATCCATCACATTCATTCATGACTATAGAAAGCAAGTAGACATGCAAATCATCTATAAACACGTAGCACATAACACTTAGCATGCTCGACTAGATGCAAGGGCCTAATAAAGCGATTAAACACGTAGCAACAAAAACAAGCAATAAACCCATTACATTTGCTAACTAAAACAAAAGGGGAAGGGGAAATGGATAAAATGCTCTCCAAGCCCTATCAATTACAAGCCAAGAGGTGTACGCATACCCCATAATGAATAACTTAAAGAAAGAGCAAAAGTAAATGAAATAAATGAAAGGAATTAAAGAAAGGCAAGGAAAGCAAAGTAGACATGCATATTCACATAACACGTAGGATCACATAGGAGAGACAAAAAGGGATAAAAGAAGTTGTACCTCCCCCCGTTTGTAACCAAATGAAGTAAAAATGGCTTCAAAACAATAAAAAGGTCAAGGTACCACTTTATTTAAGAAAAATTAAAAGAAATGTGCAAAACAAAGCTCACTTGATCGTAAAGTCCCTAAAGTCATGACTTAAGCGCAATTGAAACAAGGCATGGTAGTTAATTGAAGCAAACAAGCAATGAAGTTGCACAAGTTAAAATTACCAAGGACCAAATTGATGAAATTATTTAATTGAGTGGGTCCTAGTGGAACAAGGAGAGACTTGGGGGATTAAAAGGCAATTTTTGAGGATTTTTCCATGCAATCTTCATGCAAAAGCTACGGACACAGTCCCTGCTACCCAAATGAACATCTACTGCATTTTCCATCTCGCAAGTGGAGGTTTAGCCGAACTTCAAACTAAACAGCAAAGCCAAAGCTTTCACAAACAACAACCGAAAGCATAGCAGAAAATCATGCAAATTCTAATGAGACCTTTATGCAAGATTCGAAGAGAGTTTCTGCAACAGTAAGCTTCGATAATTCATGAAGACTTTTAGCACCAAAGCCAGCTGCAATTTTCTGCTAACATGCAGACTCTCGGCAAACAAAGAAACATGCAAGACTTTAAACCATTTCCAAACAAACATAGCTAGCCACCCATTAACAACAGGACTCTTGGAAGACTTACAATGAACGAGGACAAGAAACTTGTGCAACTGACTTCTAAGCTTCAACAACCGAAAAATGAAAATTGCTGCACTTTGATTTCAAACTTAAATTTCCGATTCAACTACACAGCTTTGATATTCAAACCAGTAAAACGCAGAGAGAAATGATGCGAAATCAAGGAAATATTCATGCCAAGCAACGTAACATGCTGCAACAAAATTTCAGCAAGCTATGAAGCTTTCGGCAATCTGAAATTCATTTTCCAGCAAGCAATTGATCCTTGTCCAAACATTTCAGCCCCAAACATGCAACTGAACTCTACTTCAAAACATGATTCTACCTCATGGCATACGTGCACACGGTATTCGAATCACATGGCAAACAAATCACACACTTCAACAATGCAAAAACTTCAGCCAACCGAAAGTGCAAGGCTGCTGAAATGTCATTTCCTTTTCAAAGTTAACAACTTTGCCACTAAAACACAGCTTGGGGACAAAATAAAACAAAGGCAAACAGATTTGGCACCCTAACAAAGCTTATCATGTAGCACAACAATAAAAGGCCGCAGCTTTACAACTAACGGTAAGGAGATAACTACTGCAACCAGATTTTTCCATACGCATCGACTCAAAGCCAAGATAAACATCAAGTAAAGTAAATCCTTAACTCTCATAGGCAAGAGTTATTAACAGAGATTGTCTACAGGACAGGGTTAAAAGAACCTTACAATGCTATGTCGGTAGAGTTAGCGATGGCAAAGAGAAAGCTTGAGCTTGGACTGAAACCACCAAACTTCCGTAGCTCCCTCTTGTTCTTTTGGTTTGACCAGAAATCGCAGCTTTTGCCCAGCCGCCACTCCTCTCAGCAGTTGTTACCAAAGAAAAACCTTCTCCTTCTTCTTATTTTTCTGGTTGCTCTATGCAGTCCCTCACTCTCACTCCCCTCTCTCTAATCTCAGCCTTTTGTGTTTTCCTTTTGCCGTCCTCAGAAACTCTCTCCCGTCAACTCCAAAACTCTCCTTTTTCTCCCTCAATCTCTCCCTTGGCTGCCTTTTCTTTTTCACAACCCTTGCTGTTTTCGTTCTTTTCTCCCTTTTTCTTCCTCTGTTTGCTTCCTTCCGTCGCCCTCTCTCCTTCTGTTTTCTTTTTCCGCCGCCAACTAGCCCCTCAAACTCTCACTTTATCCCCTTTCCAGCTACCACAAAAAGCTGCGTTCTTTTCTTCTCAGACCCTAGTCACTCATCTCTCTCCACCAGCCGTCAAGTTTTCTGTCGTTTTTTCTTTTCTTTGCCGTTCTCTCCAAAAAACCCCCCTCTCTTGCGGCTACTGTTTTCTTCTTGCCTTTTATATCCACTCACCAACCTTCTAAACCCTCACCCGAATGGTGAGGATGAAGGGCTTACCCTTGCCTTCACATCCAGCCTTCCAAATGGCATCCGTGGCTGTCCTTTGCACGCTGCAAAAAATTGCAGCGTGCATGCCGCGACATTTTTTTTTTTTTTTTGGAATATTAATTAAACAAAATTTATAATAAAGCTAAATAATAATAAAAACAATAATTTAAGTAATATCACATCAAAATATACAAACTAGAAACGACAAAGTTGCCACTTTTCAATCTTTTTCATTTTTCACTTTCCATTTTTTTTCTTTTCTCTTTTTCTTTTTCAATCAAATTAGTAGATAAAATAAATGCTTGTACACTAATAAAAAATACAATAAGAAACATGAGACAGGAACCAACCAAAATAAATCTAAAATTGAACAAATAAATCCAAAATTAAACTAATTAAAAAAATAAAATTCGAAAACAAAAATTTGGTGTCTACACTGGCGTGAAGTGGGGTTTTTTCTGGACTAGTTCATTACTTGAACGTTGACGGAGTGTCAACTACCAATCGATCGAGCTGTGATGGAGCCGAGATATGAGCCACTGCATCCTTACATGTGAATGTGAACCAGATATTTCTTAACTATCTGAAACGTTATTTCTCTTATTCGACTTGTTTGCTCGCTAATTCACTATCACGCTGTTATTACTTTATTTGATGTCCAATTTGATATTTGGAACGTCACTGAGTTTTGGCTCACTCCGTTGTTTTTTACTTTTGACTTGTACTCGCACTATCACTCGATTAGGATGATTGTACTTGGATTGTATACACTTTGAACCCGTTTGGGGTACATAGAGGCTTTGTATTTTGAATATGCATCAATGTAAATTGTAAGTGTTAATTGCGATTTTATTTATTATCGATGGATGTATGCACGTGATACGAGTGAGTGAGTCCTGGCGAGAGCTGGGCAGGCAACTCGCCGAACTCTTTGGTACGTCTTTGGGGAAGGTGGGGTCGTCACAGGTGGTATCAGTGCCTAAGGGTGAATTGATCTGGATAGATTGAGTGCTTGATATGATAGGCTAGGGTTTTATTCTTGAACTTAGCCTTTAGCCTTGTTTTCTACGCCTCATGTACTTACTTTTGCACCGTTATTTGCAAACATAGGTGATGGCGGGTGCTGACGCTTCTGGTGGTGCTGGGCCGTCTCAGCCCGTACCTACTGACGAGCCATATCTGGAGGGGCCGTTTGTCTCGTGATCACGTACAAGGAGAGCCCCGGTGGGCCAGTGCAGCGGTGGTTCCCAGCGCGCAAGATTTGTCGTTGCGATTGCTGGAAGACCTACTCCTACCCCGATCGGGTAGTGCTCGCAGTGGACGATGAGCGGAGACGATTGGGTAGCGCCAATCGTAGGTACCAGTCGGAGATAGAGCGTCTCCAGGCTGCTCTCCAAGTTCAGGGAGCCCGGATCCGAGAGCTGGAGGCCTCGGTTTTGGAGGAGCAGTAGAGGACTGATGCCTTCCGCGAGCAGACTCAGGCGGCTACTGGACGCCTTATGCGAGTGGTTGAGAACATTTGGGACCGGACCGGCCATATCCTGACTGAGTGCGAGGCTGTGAGAGCCCGTAGCTTTCTTAAGTAGTAGGTTTTATTTTTCTTTTAATTGCACACTTTTCCACATTTTTTTTATTCAAAAATTGTGAAAATAAATTTTTATGAGTAAATATAGTCTTTAGATGATTTTTCTAGTATCGGTTAGTTTCTGAGAAATTAAGAGCATATATTGGACGTGGGACCCACTAGTGCGAAAAGTTCGAAAAAATTCGGCCAACTAGGTTAAGTTTTGGATACAGGAATTAATTTACCGGGTGTTAAGAGATCAGTAGAGGATGCTAAGTGGATTGGTATAAGAGAGACAAAAGTTAGGCAAGCATTAAATTAAGTGACAAGTGTCACTTGGCTATTGGATGGACCATTTGACTACTATTCCATGTCTTACCAATTGACTTAAATAACTAAAAATTCACCAAAAATTCCTCATTTTTCTCTCCTCTTTGGCCGGCTCTCTCTCTCAAGAAAGGAAGAAAGAAAGCTCTCCAAGTTGCTTCAATCTTTGCTCCAATCTTCTAAATCAACCATTGGAATTTGTTTTTGCTCCATAGAAAACATTAAGTGAGTGTTAGTGAGGTGTTGTGTGGAGTTATTTGGAAAGCTAAGAGGACCAATTGCTCCCTCTCTCTTGTTTCTAAGATGAGTTGAGAAGAACCACTTTCCTTCCTCTAATGATGCCTAATTTATGATTAGTGGTGGTAGAAGATGAAACTTTATGGATTACATCTTGAGTTTTGGTTGAATTGGTGATGTTTTCTATTTATTTGTGATTTTTCTGTTTTAAAATGAACATGATTGTGTGGCTGTCTATGATGATTGGAAATGGTATGTAATGACTCTAGGAGGTGGAAAAAGTGATTAATTGCAACCAATTTCTGGTTTGGAAGAAATTTTAGAAAGTTAGGGTTTTATTGGGAACATTCTGCCCGATTTTATAGGTCCTAGTTATAGGCAGAATTGGCCTTAGCTTAAAACATTAAAGTTGTAGGGAATGACATTTTAGAGATGTCTAAAAAATTTCAGGTCAATCGGAGTAGCGTAGAATGAGAAAAGTCAAAATTACCCTTGCTGTCCTGGTTTTACACGAAATTGAGAATTGCTTCTGTAATTGGTTGCTTTGGTTAGGAATGCTTCTGAATTGGATGTTGAGGTCTTCTGATGAATTGTATCCCTGTTTCTAATATTTCAGATGGCATTGGAATTTCTGGATTTGGACTTACCTGTTTTATGATGTTTACACCAGAACGCTTTTGTGAATCTGTTTTTCCGGTTCTGGTGTAGTATCTTGCATTTTTGACCTGGTTACGCGAAACTCAGAGTTGCCTTCTTAATATTGTAGCCCTATCTCTTAGCGTCAAAACGGTGGGTCTTACACCCTCATCCTAAATTCCATACTTGAATGATTTTCAGCCTAGTGAACGGCTTTTGGAAATGAGATTATTTTGTGTGAGATGTCGGGACTGATTTGAGGAAATAATGAAGCCATTAATGGCTGGAAAATAGGTAAACACAAGGGATTTACTGCCGAAATTTTTCTTGAAGGCTAGTTGGATTCTGACTTGTCTTTGGTTCACGTGCTTTTTGCCGCAAAATTTTATAACCCTTGTTTAGTTTTGCGTTTGGTTTATGAAACCCTAGATATTTCCGACCATCAGTCCAAATGCCCCGTTTCGCTTTAATCATTCTTATGCGTTTTACTCATCATTTATTGGATTTCACCTAATTGGTTGTGCTATATTCTTTCTCGTTGAATCTTAGGTTTTCTCGGTGATTAAGGATACTATCCAGAAGGATATTTTGCACGTTATTTTGCATAGTTAGATGAGTGTTCGATGTTTCTTGATTATATGGCTTGTATATATGACTGATAACATGTTAAACGCGTTCAATGATTAGCCAAAACGAGTTTTCTAGGCGAGTGTGTACCGCACTCAGCCTAAATGATTGTGAACTTTTCAATGATTGAACGATTGAAATGTTACTTGTGCATGAATGTAAGCCTTTTGGCTGAACTGGCCACTGCCCCTTGTTACCGATCGACTCGAGCCAGAAGCGGACTCCGTCGGGCGATACCTGGGTGAACGTTTGTATACTCGACCTTGTACCTGGCCAATTTCCAGGAGGGGTGAATGAAATGAACGAATGAACGAACGAACGAGGGTTATTTGACTGCGACCGGGATGATATCGCCTTTACTTTTGATTTGCTCTTATACCGTTATGACATGACATTGGTTTGTGTAGTTGTGCATATGATTATTTGTCTATTTTGAAATGTATTGGTGCATTTGATTGTCTACCATCTTGATACATGGTGTGTATATGTGTATATGTCTTTGGTGTAATTGGTGTGCTAGAATTCGATTACTTTTGTCACTTTCCTGTATTTATTCGCTGAATTATGTTTTTGGGGGAAAAAAAAGAGGGGGAAAAAACATATATATATGGAGGGAAGACGTAGTCACGGACGTGGTAGTGGCCGTGGTGCTAAGCGAGCCCAGGAACCAAGGGCAGAAAGGGAAACATCGGCGGAGCCAGTACAAGGACCAAGGGTTGAAGCCGGAGACCAAGTGGCGACGGCCATTCAACAAATGACCAATATTCTAGCACAGTTGGTGGACCAACAAGGTCAAATGCCCGTGCATCAACCCCAAAACCCTGAAATAGGAGAAGATCGGGCCCTTGAGAGGTTTCAAAAGTTTGCACCTCCAAAATTCGCTGGAGGGCCTGATCCGGACATCGCTGAACAGTGGTTAGAGGCCATGGTGAATATATTCACAGCTTTGAACTACACTGAACAGAGACAAGTGAACTTTGCAGTGTTTCAATTTGAAGGACCGGCTCGGGCATGGTGGAACGTAATTAGAGCAAAGTGGGAAAGAGAACGGACTGTATGGACGTGGGCGAACTTTGTAAGAGAATTTAACGAGAAGTACCTCCCACCTCTAGTCCAAGAAAGGAGGCAGGACGAATTTATTGGACTACGCCAGGAGACCTTAAGTGTGGCTGAATACGAAACAAAATTTACCAAACTATCCAAGTTTGCTTCCGAATTAGTAGCCACGGAACCGAGAAGAGTAAGGCGGTTCATACAGGGATTGAACTTGGACATCCAGGAGGCGTTAGCGGCGGCACAAGTGAATACCTTTACGGAGGCTCTGGAGAAAGCCCAACGAATTGAGAATGCCAAAGCACAGATAAAGGCCTCTCAAAATCGAAAAAGGGGTACACCTGGTAGTGTGACTGGGGAATCAAGTGAATCGATAGTCCCTTCCAAAGTGCAGAAAGTGAACTTTTTGCCCCACCCACCATGGACAATAGGAGCGTTAGATGAACGATCTACATAAGGAAGTCAAGCAGGCTCTTATCAAAAAAGCCAACAAGTGGCTTCTTCCTTGACTTGTGGCTACTGTGGAAAAGCCAATCACACTGAGAGTGATCGTTGGAGGAAAGGGCGGAAGTGTTTGATTTGTGGAAGTGGTGACCATCAGATTAGCAGCTGCCCGAGGAAACAGTCACGTGAAAGTGGTCCTCAGCGACTAGAGGGCACTACATCAAAACAAGCGAATGAAAGAAGGAACCGAACAAAAGTACCGGCAAGGGTATATGCTTTAGACAACCAACGAGCTCCTGAGCCATCTGAAGGTAAAATTTCGAGGACGAAATTTCCTTAAGGGGGAGAGAGTGTGAGAGCCCGTAGCTTTCTTAAATACTAGGTTTTATTTTTCTTTTAATTGCACGCTTTTCCACATTTTATTTATTCAAAAATTGTGAAAATAAATTTTTATGAGTAAATATAGTCTTTAGATGATTTTTCTAGTATTAGTTAGTTTCTGAGAAATTAAGAGCATGTATTGGACGTGGGACCCACTAGTGCAAAAAGTTCGGAAAAATTCGGCCAACTAGGTTAAGTTTTGGATACTGGATTTAATTTACCGGTTGTTAAGAGATCAGTAGAGGATGCTAAGTGGATTGGTATAAGAGAGACAAAAGTTAGGCAAGCATTAAATTAAGTGACAAGTGTCACTTGGCTATTGGATGGACCATTTGACTACTATTCCATGTCTTACCAATTGACTTAAATAACTAAAAATTCACCAAAAATTCCTCATTTTTCTCTCCTCTTTGGCCGGCTCTCTCTCTCAAGAAAGGAAGAAAGAAAGCTCTCCAAGTTGCTTCAATCTTTGCTCCAATCTTCTAAATCAACCATTGGAATTTGTTTTTGCTCCATAGAAAACATTAAGTGAGTGTTAGTGAGGTGTTGTGTGGAGTTATTTGGAAAGCTAAGAGGACCAATTGCTCCCTCTCTCTTGTTTCTAAGGTGAGTTGAGAAGAACCACTTTCCTTCCTCTAATGATGCCTAATTTATGATTAGTGGTGGTAGAAGATGAAACTTTATGGATTACATCTTGAGTTTTGGTTGAATTGGTGATGTTTTTTATTTATTGGTGATTTTTCTGTTTTAATATGAACATGATTGTGTGGCTGTCTATGATGATTGGAAATGGTATGTAATGACTCTAGGAGGTGGAAAAAGTGATTAATTGCAACCAATTTCTGGTTCGGAAGAAATTTTAGAGAGTTAGGGTTTTAATGGGAACATTCTGCCCGGTTTTGTAGGTCCTATTTAGAGGCAGAATTGGCCTTAGCTTAAAACATTAAAGTTGTAGGGAATGACATTTTAGAGATGTCTAAAAAATTTCAGGTCAATCGGAGTAGCGTAGAATGAGAAAAGTCGAAATTAGCCTTGCTGTCCTGGTTTTACCCGAAATTGAGAATTGCTTCTGTAATTGGTTGCTTTGGTTTGGAATGCTTCCGAATTGGATGTTGAGGTCTTCTGATGAATTGTAGCCCAGTTTCTAACCTTTCGGATGGCATTGGAATTTCTGGATTTAGACTTAGGTAGCCTGTTTTATGATGTTTACACCAGAACGCGTTTTGTGAATCTGTTTTTCCGGTTCTGGTGTAGTATCTTGCATTTTTGACCTGGTTACACGCGAAACTGGACAGAGTTGCCTTCTGAAATATTGTAGCACTATCTCTTAGCGTCAAAACGGTGGGTCTTGTACCCTCATCCGATAATCGTAGTGTCTTAGGTGCAATTACCGTAAAATGAGGTCAAAAACTGTTTTTTTTTCAGGGCTAAAGCTAAATCTTTTCCTGATTTTTCTGGTTTCCTCTAATGCTTATGTATGCTTATGGAACCCACTTTCAGTAGTATTTTACATTGGTTTATGACTTTTAATCGACTCTTATTGTGCTTATTGGAATATTTTAGGGCTTGACTTTCATTTCCGGTCATTTTCCTAGCTAAATTCCGTACTTGAACTAAATTCCATACTTGAATGATTTTCAGCCTAGTGAACGGCTTTTGGAAATGAGATTATTTTGTGTGAGATGTCGGGACTGATTTGAGGAAATAATGAAGCCATTAATGGCTGGAAAATAGGTAAACACAAGGGATTTGCTGCCGAAATTTTTCTTGAAGGCTAGTTGGATTCCGACTTGTCTTTGGTCCAAGTGCTTTTTGCCGCAAAATTTTATAACCCTTTTTAGTTTAGTTTTGCGTTTGGTTTATGAAACCCTAGATATTTCCGACCATCAGTCCAAATGCCCCGTTTCGCTTTAAAGTCATTTTTATGCGTTTTACTCATCATTTATTGGGTTTCTTCGATTTCACCTAATTGGTTGTGCTATATTCTTTCTCGTTGAATCTTAGGTTTTCTCGGTGATTAAGGATACTATCCAGAAGGATATTTTGCACGTTATTTTGCATAGTTCGGTGAGTGTTTCTTGTTTGTTATGTTTCTTGATTATATATGGCTTGTATATATGACTGATAACATGTTAAGCGCTTTCAATGATTAGCCAAAACGAGTTTTCTAGGCGAGTGTGTACTTTATCGCACTCAGCCTAAATGATTGTGAAATTTTCAATGATTGAACGATTGAAATGTTACTTGTGCATGAATGTAAGCCTTTTGGCTGAACTGGCTACTGCCCTTGTTACCAATCGACTCGAGCCAGAAGCGGACTCGGTCGGGCGATATGGTGACCTGGGTGAACGTTTGGTATACTCGAGTATTACCTTGTAGGTTGGTGGAGCCTGGCCAATTTCCAGGAGGGGGTGAATGAAATGAACGAATGAACGAACGAACGAGGATTTATTTATAAAAATGAAATTTTCAAATGATTGGAGGAATAAGGGGAAATGTCAGGAGAACGAATGAATGATCGAATGAATTGCTCCCTGTGAGCCATATCCTTTTCATGAATGTTTTATCGCTTTCCATTGTAAATGTTTCGTGAAGTAGTGATATTCCATGTTAGTGTATTGGATTGATTGTTTTATTATGTGTTCGGAACCTCACAGAGCTTTTAGCTCATCCCTTAAATTTTGTTTTCCTTAACAGGGGAAGGCACGCAAGGATGAGGGCTTATTATAGACTCGTTTTG
The DNA here is from genome assembly GCF_003713205.1 of Coffea eugenioides. Classification (NCBI taxonomy): domain Eukaryota; kingdom Viridiplantae; phylum Streptophyta; class Magnoliopsida; order Gentianales; family Rubiaceae; genus Coffea; species Coffea eugenioides. The sequence goes on from NC_040035.1 coordinate 118,521, forward strand.
TCTAGCTCTTTGTTTTTGTAATGGTTCTCGCCCTAGTGCTTGGCACGGGCTGGTTGTATGGTGAAGTGAGAACCTTTGTACATTTGATGGTTGTACTTTTGAGATAGCAATGTATAAAATTTTGTTTTAAGTTTTGGATCCTTGTTTTGCTCTTTCTGGTGGTTGTATTTCTGATTTTCTTGAGTGAACGACTGAGTCCCGGCAAGAGCTGGGCAGGCGGTCCGCCGAACCCTTTGGTTCGCCTTAGGTTGAGGTGGGGCTGTCACAGGTGGTATCAGAGCCTGCTTCGCGTGGTCTCTGCGCGGAGTGAGCCTGGACTGAGTGGTGAATAGGTATAAAGGATTAAGTGCTCGTTCGAGCCTAAGCTCTGAATTGTGACTGTTATAGGCCTTACATTTCCTTGTGGTATTTGAGGACCATAAATAGGTACGTCTGGTAGGAATTTCGATTGTAGATGGTTTACTCTTGGGACTGGCCAGCTCGAGAGGGGAATTGTCTTATTTCGGATTCTTGTGCCTGAGTACTCCAGAGTTGAGGCGGTGTTAAGTATGTGGGATTTGCATTTCGGGAACATGAACAGGTTTTGCTTGGCTAGAATAAGACAGGAGGTCAAGGGACAACTAGGTTGGTTGATAAGTGACGTGAGAGACCGGACGAGGTTATTTGACTGCGACCGGAATGATATCGCCTTTACTTTTGATTTGCTCTTATACCGTTATGACATGGCATTGGTTTGAGTAGTTGTGCATATGATTATTTGTCTAATTAGACATGTATTGGTGCATTTGATTGTCTACCATCTTGATACATGGTGTGTATATGTGTATATGTCTTTGGTGTAATTGGTGTGCTAGAATTCGATTACTTTTGTCACTTTCCTGTATTTATTCGCTGAATTATGTTTTTGGGGGAAAAAAAAGAGGGGGAAAAAACATATATATATGGAGGGAAGACGTAGTCACGGACGTGGTAGTGGCCGTGGTGCTAAGCGAGCCCAGGAACCAAGGGCAGAAAGGGAAACATCGGCGGAGCCAGTACAAGGACCAAGGGTTGAAGCCGGAGACCAAGTGGCGACGGCCATTCAACAAATGACCAATATTCTAGCACAGTTGGTGGACCAACAAGGTCAAATGCCCGTGCATCAACCCCAAAACCCTGAAATAGGAGAAGATCGGGCCCTTGAGAGGTTTCAAAAGTTTGCACCTCCAAAATTCGCTGGAGGGCCTGATCCGGACATCGCTGAACAGTGGTTAGAGGCCATGGTGAATATATTCACAGCTTTGAACTACACTGAACAGAGACAAGTGAACTTTGCAGTGTTTCAATTTGAAGGACCGGCTCGGGCATGGTGGAACGTAATTAGAGCAAAGTGGGAAAGAGAACGGACTGTATGGACGTGGGCGAACTTTGTAAGAGAATTTAACGAGAAGTACCTCCCACCTCTAGTCCAAGAAAGGAGGCAGGACGAATTTATTGGACTACGCCAGGAGACCTTAAGTGTGGCTGAATACGAAACAAAATTTACCAAACTATCCAAGTTTGCTTCCGAATTAGTAGCCACGGAACCGAGAAGAGTAAGGCGGTTCATACAGGGATTGAACTTGGACATCCAGGAGGCGTTAGCGGCGGCACAAGTGAATACCTTTACGGAGGCTCTGGAGAAAGCCCAACGAATTGAGAATGCCAAAGCACAGATAAAGGCCTCTCAAAATCGAAAAAGGGGTACACCTGGTAGTGTGACTGGGGAATCAAGTGAATCGATAGTCCCTTCCAAAGTGCAGAAAGTGAACTTTTTGCCCCACCCACCATGGACAATAGGAGCGTTAGATGAACGATCTACATAAGGAAGTCAAGCAGGCTCTTATCAAAAAAGCCAACAAGTGGCTTCTTCCTTGACTTGTGGCTACTGTGGAAAAGCCAATCACACTGAGAGTGATCGTTGGAGGAAAGGGCGGAAGTGTTTGATTTGTGGAAGTGGTGACCATCAGATTAGCAGCTGCCCGAGGAAACAGTCACGTGAAAGTGGTCCTCAGCGACTAGAGGGCACTACATCAAAACAAGCGAATGAAAGAAGGAACCGAACAAAAGTACCGGCAAGGGTATATGCTTTAGACAACCAACGAGCTCCTGAGCCATCTGAAGGTAAAATTTCGAGGACGAAATTTCCTTAAGGGGGAGAGAGTGTGAGAGCCCGTAGCTTTCTTAAATACTAGGTTTTATTTTTCTTTTAATTGCACGCTTTTCCACATTTTATTTATTCAAAAATTGTGAAAATAAATTTTTATGAGTAAATATAGTCTTTAGATGATTTTTCTAGTATTAGTTAGTTTCTGAGAAATTAAGAGCATGTATTGGACGTGGGACCCACTAGTGCAAAAAGTTCGGAAAAATTCGGCCAACTAGGTTAAGTTTTGGATACTGGATTTAATTTACCGGTTGTTAAGAGATCAGTAGAGGATGCTAAGTGGATTGGTATAAGAGAGACAAAAGTTAGGCAAGCATTAAATTAAGTGACAAGTGTCACTTGGCTATTGGATGGACCATTTGACTACTATTCCATGTCTTACCAATTGACTTAAATAACTAAAAATTCACCAAAAATTCCTCATTTTTCTCTCCTCTTTGGCCGGCTCTCTCTCTCAAGAAAGGAAGAAAGAAAGCTCTCCAAGTTGCTTCAATCTTTGCTCCAATCTTCTAAATCAACCATTGGAATTTGTTTTTGCTCCATAGAAAACATTAAGTGAGTGTTAGTGAGGTGTTGTGTGGAGTTATTTGGAAAGCTAAGAGGACCAATTGCTCCCTCTCTCTTGTTTCTAAGGTGAGTTGAGAAGAACCACTTTCCTTCCTCTAATGATGCCTAATTTATGATTAGTGGTGGTAGAAGATGAAACTTTATGGATTACATCTTGAGTTTTGGTTGAATTGGTGATGTTTTCTATTTATTGGTGATTTTTCTGTTTTAATATGAACATGATTGTGTGGCTGTCTATGATGATTGGAAATGGTATGTAATGACTCTAGGAGGTGGAAAAAGTGATTAATTGCAACCAATTTCTGGTTTGGAAGAAATTTTAGAAAGTTAGGGTTTTTGGGAACATTCTGCCCGGTTTTGTAGGTCCTAGTTAGAGGCAGAATTGGCCTTAGCTTAAAACATTAAAGTTGTAGGGAATGACATTTTAGAGATGTCTAAAAAATTTCAGGTCAATCGGAGTAGCGTAGAATGAGAAAAGTCGAAATTAGCCTTGCTGTCCTGGTTTTACCCGAAATTGAGAATTGCTTCTGTAATTGGTTGCTTTGGTTTGGAATGCTTCCGAATTGGATGTTGAGGTCTTCTGATGAATTGTAGCCCAGTTTCTAACCTTTCGGATGGCATTGGAATTTCTGGATTTAGACTTAGGTAGCCTGTTTTATGATGTTTACACCAGAACGCGTTTTGTGAATCTGTTTTTCCGGTTCTGGTGTAGTATCTTGCATTTTTGACCTGGTTACACGCGAAACTGGACAGAGTTGCCTTCTGAATATTGTAGCACTATCTCTTAGCGTCGAAACGGTGGGTCTTGTACCCTCATCCGATAATCGTAGTGTCTTAGGTGCATTACCGTAAAATGAGGTCAAAAACTGTTTTTTTTTCAGGGCTAAAGCTAAATCTTTTCCTGATTTTTCTGGTTTCCTCTAATGCTTATGTATGCTTATGGAACCCACTTTCAGTAGTATTTTACATTGGTTTATGACTTTTAATCGACTCTTATTGTGCTTATTGGAATATTTTAGGGCTTGACTTTCATTTCCGGTCATTTTCCTAGCTAAATTCCGTACTTGAACTAAATTCCATACTTGAATGATTTTCAGCCTAGTGAACGGCTTTTGGAAATGAGATTATTTTGTGTGAGATGTCGGAACTGATTTGAGGAAATAATGAAGCCATTAATGGCTGGAAAATAGGTAAACACAAGGGATTTGCTGCCGAAATTTTTCTTGAAGGCTAGTTGGATTCCGACTTGTCTTTGGTCCAAGTGCTTTTTGCCGCAAAATTTTATAACCCTTTTTAGTTTAGTTTTGCGTTTGGTTTATGAAACCCTAGATATTTCCGACCATCAGTCCAAATGCCCCGTTTCGCTTTAAAGTCATTCTTATGCGTTTTACTCATCATTTAATGGGTTCTTTCGATTTCACCTAATTGGTTGTGCTATATTCTTTCTCGTTGAATCTTAGGTTTTCTCGGTGATTAAGGATACTATCCAGAAGGATATTTTGTACGTTATTTTGCATAGTTAGGTGAGTGTTCCTTGTTTGTTATTTTTCTTGATTATATGGCTTGTATATATGACTGATAACATGTTAAACGCTTTCAATGATTAGCCAAAACGAGTTTTCTAGGCGAGTGTGTACTTTTTCGCACTCAGCCTAAATGATTGTGAACTTTTCAATGATTGAACGATTGAAATGTTACTTGTGCATGAATGTAAGCCTTTTGGCTGAACTGGCCACTGCCCCTTGTTACCGATCGACTCGAGCAAGAAGCGGACTCGATCGGGCGATATGGTGACCTGGGTGAACGTTTGGTATACTCGAGTATTACCTTGTAGGTTGGTGGAGCCTGGCCAATTTCCAGGATGGGTGAATGAAATGAACGAATGAACGAACGAACGAGGGTTTACTTATAAAAATGAAATTTTCAAATGATTGGAGGAATAAGGGGAAATGTCAGGAGAACGAATGAATGATCGAATGAATTGCTCCCTGTGAGTCGTATCCTTTTCCTGAATGTTTTATCGCTTTCCATTGTAAATGTTTCGTGAAGTAGTGATATTCCATGTTAGTGTATTGGATTGATTATTTTATTATGTGTTCGGAACCTCACTGAGCTTTTAGCTCATCCCTTTAAATTTTGTTTTCCTTAACAGGGAAAGGCACGCAAGGATGAGACCTTGGTATAGACTCGTTTTGTCTAGCTATTTGTTTGTGTAATGGTTCTCGCCCTAGTGCTTGGCACGGGCTGGTTGTATGGTGAAGTGAGAACCTTTGTACATTTGATGGTTGTACTTTTGAGATAGCAATGTATAAAATTTTGTTTTAAGTTTTCGATCCTTGTTTTGCTCTTTCGTGTGGTTTTATTTCTGATTTTCTTGAGTGAACGACTGAGTCCCGGCGAGAGCTGGGCAGGCGGTCCGCCGAACCCTTTGGTTCGCCTTAGGGGGAGGTGGGGCTGTCACAGGTGGTATAAGAGCCTGCTTCGCGTGGTCTCTGCGCGGAGTGAGCCTGGACTGAGTGGTGACTAGGTATAAAGGATTAAGTGCTCGTTCGAGCCTAAGCTCTGAATTGTGACTGTTATAGACCTTAAATTTCCTTGTGGTATTTGAGGACCTTAAATAGGTACGTCTGGTAGGAATTTCGATGGTAGATGGTTTACTCTTGGGACTGGCCAGCTCGAGAGGGGAATTGTCTTATTTCGGATTCTTGTGCCTGAGTACTCTAGAGTTGAGGCGGTGTTAAGTATGTGGGATTTGCATTTCGGGAACATGAACAGGTTTTGCTTGGCTAGAATAAGACAGGGGGTCAAGGGACAACTAGGTTGGTTGATAAGTGACGTGAGAGACCGGACGGGGTTATTTGACTGCGACCGGGATGATATCGCCTTTACTTTTGATTTGCTCTTATTCCGTTATGACATGACATTGGTTTGTGTAGTTGTGCATATGATTATTTGTCTATTTTGAAATGTATTGGTGCATTTGATTGTCTACCATCTTGATACATGGTGTGTATATGTGTATATGTCTTTGGTGTAATTGGTGTGCTAGAATTCGATTACTTTTGTCACTTTCCTGTATTTATTCGCTGAATTATGTTTTTGGGGGAAAAAAAAGAGGGGGAAAAAACATATATATATGGAGGGAAGACGTAGTCACGGACGTGGTAGTGGCCGTGGTGCTAAGCGAGCCCAGGAACCAAGGGCAGAAAGGGAAACATCGGCGGAGCCAGTACAAGGACCAAGGGTTGAAGCCGGAGACCAAGTGGCGACGGCCATTCAACAAATGACCAATATTCTAGCACAGTTGGTGGACCAACAAGGTCAAATGCCCGTGCATCAACCCCAAAACCCTGAAATAGGAGAAGATCGGGCCCTTGAGAGGTTTCAAAAGTTTGCACCTCCAAAATTCGCTGGAGGGCCTGATCCGGACATCGCTGAACAGTGGTTAGAGGCCATGGTGAATATATTCACAGCTTTGAACTACACTGAACAGAGACAAGTGAACTTTGCAGTGTTTCAATTTGAAGGACCGGCTCGGGCATGGTGGAACGTAATTAGAGCAAAGTGGGAAAGAGAACGGACTGTATGGACGTGGGCGAACTTTGTAAGAGAATTTAACGAGAAGTACCTCCCACCTCTAGTCCAAGAAAGGAGGCAGGACGAATTTATTGGACTACGCCAGGAGACCTTAAGTGTGGCTGAATACGAAACAAAATTTACCAAACTATCCAAGTTTGCTTCCGAATTAGTAGCCACGGAACCGAGAAGAGTAAGGCGGTTCATACAGGGATTGAACTTGGACATCCAGGAGGCGTTAGCGGCGGCACAAGTGAATACCTTTACGGAGGCTCTGGAGAAAGCCCAACGAATTGAGAATGCCAAAGCACAGATAAAGGCCTCTCAAAATCGAAAAAGGGGTACACCTGGTAGTGTGACTGGGGAATCAAGTGAATCGATAGTCCCTTCCAAAGTGCAGAAAGTGAACTTTTTGCCCCACCCACCATGGACAATAGGAGCGTTAGATGAACGATCTACATAAGGAAGTCAAGCAGGCTCTTATCAAAAAAGCCAACAAGTGGCTTCTTCCTTGACTTGTGGCTACTGTGGAAAAGCCAATCACACTGAGAGTGATCGTTGGAGGAAAGGGCGGAAGTGTTTGATTTGTGGAAGTGGTGACCATCAGATTAGCAGCTGCCCGAGGAAACAGTCACGTGAAAGTGGTCCTCAGCGACTAGAGGGCACTACATCAAAACAAGCGAATGAAAGAAGGAACCGAACAAAAGTACCGGCAAGGGTATATGCTTTAGACAACCAACGAGCTCCTGAGCCATCTGAAGGTAAAATTTCGAGGACGAAATTTCCTTAAGGGGGAGAGAGTGTGAGAGCCCGTAGCTTTCTTAAATACTAGGTTTTATTTTTCTTTTAATTGCACGCTTTTCCACATTTTATTTATTCAAAAATTGTGAAAATAAATTTTTATGAGTAAATATAGTCTTTAGATGATTTTTCTAGTATTAGTTAGTTTCTGAGAAATTAAGAGCATGTATTGGACGTGGGACCCACTAGTGCAAAAAGTTCGGAAAAATTCGGCCAACTAGGTTAAGTTTTGGATACTGGATTTAATTTACCGGTTGTTAAGAGATCAGTAGAGGATGCTAAGTGGATTGGTATAAGAGAGACAAAAGTTAGGCAAGCATTAAATTAAGTGACAAGTGTCACTTGGCTATTGGATGGACCATTTGACTACTATTCCATGTCTTACCAATTGACTTAAATAACTAAAAATTCACCAAAAATTCCTCATTTTTCTCTCCTCTTTGGCCGGCTCTCTCTCTCAAGAAAGGAAGAAAGAAAGCTCTCCAAGTTGCTTCAATCTTTGCTCCAATCTTCTAAATCAACCATTGGAATTTGTTTTTGCTCCATAGAAAACATTAAGTGAGTGTTAGTGAGGTGTTGTGTGGAGTTATTTGGAAAGCTAAGAGGACCAATTGCTCCCTCTCTCTTGTTTCTAAGGTGAGTTGAGAAGAACCACTTTCCTTCCTCTAATGATGCCTAATTTATGATTAGTGGTGGTAGAAGATGAAACTTTATGGATTACATCTTGAGTTTTGGTTGAATTGGTGATGTTTTTTATTTATTGGTGATTTTTCTGTTTTAATATGAACATGATTGTGTGGCTGTCTATGATGATTGGAAATGGTATGTAATGACTCTAGGAGGTGGAAAAAGTGATTAATTGCAACCAATTTCTGGTTCGGAAGAAATTTTAGAAAGTTAGGGTTTTATTGGGAACATTCTGCCCGGTTTTGTAGGTCCTAGTTATAGGCAGAATTGGCCTTAGCTTAAAACATTAAAGTTGTAGGGAATGACATTTTAGAGATGTCTAAAAAATTTCAGGTCAATCGGAGTAGCGTAGAATGAGAAAAGTCAAAATTACCCTTGCTGTCCTGGTTTTACACGAAATTGAGAATTGCTTCTGTAATTGGTTGCTTTGGTTAGGAATGCTTCTGAATTGGATGTTGAGGTCTTCTGATGAATTGTATCCCTGTTTCTAATATTTCAGATGGCATTGGAATTTCTGGATTTGGACTTAAGTAGCCTGTTTTATGATGTTTACACCAGAACGCATTTTGTGAATCTGTTTTTCCGGTTCTGGTGTAGTATCTTGCATTTTTGACCTGGTTACTCGCGAAACTATACAGAGTTGCCTTCTTCAATATTGTAGCCCTATCTCTTAGCGTCGAAACGGTGGGTCTTGTACCCTCATCCGATAATCGTAGTGTCTTAGGTGCCATTACCGTAAAATGAGGTCAAAAACTTTTTTTTTTTCAGGGCTAAAGCTAAATCTTTTCCGGATTTTTCTGGTTTCCTCTAATGCTTATGTATGCTTATGGAACCCACTTTCAGTAGTATTTGGCATTGGTTTATGACTTGTAATCGAGTCTTATTGTGCTTATTGGAATATTTTAGGGCTTGACTTTCATTTCCGATCATTTTCCTAGCTAAATTCCGTACTTGAACTAAATTCCATACTTGAATGATTTTCAGCCTAGTGAACGGCTTTTGGAAATGAGATTATTTTGTGTGAGATGTTGGGACTGATTTGAGGAAATAATGAAGCCATTAATGGCTGAAAAATAGGTAAACACAAGGGATTTGCTGCCGAAATTTTTCTTGAAGGCTAGTTGGATTCCGACTTGTCTTTGGTCCAAGTGCTTTTTGCCGCAAAATTTTATAACCCTTTTTAGTTTAGTTTTACGTTTGGTTTATGAAACCCTAGATATTTCCGACCATCAGTCCAAATGCCCGTTTCGCTTTAAAGTCATTTTTATGCGTTTTACTCATTATTTATTGGGTTCCTTCGATTTCACCTAATTGGTTGTGCTATATTCTTTCTCGTTGAATCTTATGTTTTATCGGTGATTAAGGATACTATCCAGAAGGATATTTTACATGTTATTTTGCATAGTTAGGTGAGTGTTCCTTGTTTGTTATGTTTCTTGATTATATGGCTTGTATATATGACTGATAACATGTTAAACGCTTTCAATGATTAGCCAAAACGAGTTTTCTAGGCGAGTGTGTACTTTATCGCACTCAGCCTAAATGATTGTGAACTTTTCAATGATTGAACGATTGAAATGTTACTTGTGCATGAATGTAAGCCTTTTGGCTGAACTGGCCACTGCCCCTTGTTACCGATCGACTCGAGCCAGAAGCGGACTCGGTCGGGTGATATGGTGACCTGGGTGAACGTTTGGTATACTCGAGTATTACCTTGTAGGTTGGTGGAGCCTGGCCAATTTCCAGGAGGCGGTGAATGAAATGAACGAATGAACGAACGAACGAGGGTTTACTTATAAAAATGAAATTTTCAAATGATTGGAGGAATAAGGGGAAATGTCAGGAGAACGAATGTATGATCGAATGAATTGCTCCCTGTGAGCCGTATCCTTTTCCTGAATGTTTTATCGCTTTCCATTGTAAATGTTTCCTGAAGTAGTGATATTCCATGTTAGTGTATTGGATTGATTGTTTTATTATGTGTTTGGAACCTCACTGAACTTTTAGCTCATCCCTTTAAATTTTGTTTTCCTTAACAGGGGAAGGCACGCAAGTATGAGAGCTTGGTATAGACTCGTTTTGTCTAGCTATTTGTTTGTGTAATGGTTCTCGCCCTAGTGCTTGGCACGGGCTGGTTGTATGATGAAGTGAGAACCTTTGTACATTTGATGGTTGTACTTTTGAGATAGCAATGTATAAAATTTTGTTTTAAGATTTGGATCCTTGTTTTGCTCTTTCTGGTGGTTTTATTTCTGATTTTCTTGAGTGAACGACTGAGTCCCGGCGAGAGCTGGGATGGCGGTCCGCCGAACCCTTTGGTTCGCCTTAGGGGGAGGTGGGGCTGTCACAGAGGCACTGATGGAGGATGTGATTCAGGACTTGGCCGAAGAGGGTCAAGTGTCTGTAGTCCCTGATGTTCCTGGCGCTCCTGAGGAGGACCCGGAGGAGGAGCCGAGTGCATCCACGGAGTGGTTGGGTCGGCATCTAGCCAGACGACTTGTTAGGGTTTAGGAGATTTTTGTGGGATAGTTAGGAACATAGTAGGACGACACGTTTTCTTTTATTTTTGACTTTGACGTGTCATGGTGGATGTCAATAGGGTTTCTTTTGTTCTATGTTCCTTGGCTAGTATAGCCTTTGACTTGCCTAGGTTGGCATGTATAGGTGACTTGTTTGCTATGTATATAAAGAACCTGTTTATTATGCATTTTATTGCCTCCATTTATCCTTTTGAAACGTGTTACATGAGCCATACCTTACCTTGTTTACATGTCTATAGTTGGTTAAACCCAAAACATGGAGGGTAGAAGAAGTCAAGCCAGGGGAACTAACCGAGGACATGGTCCTAGTCATGGCCGTGGCGGTAGACAAGCACAGGAATCGGTGCGAGAACCGAGAGAAGAGGAAGAGGCAACGATTAAGCCACAACCTGGACCCCAGGCTGTAGGGGGAGATCAAGTAGCAACTACAATCCAACAAATGACTAATATTCTGGCCCGTTTAGTGGAACAACAGGGTCAAATCCCTGTAAATCAACCTAGGGACCCCGATATGGGGCAAGATAGGGCCTTAGAGAGATTCCAGAAGTTCTCTCCACCTAAGTTCTTGGGAGGACCAGACCCGGAGGGAGTCGAGAGATGGCTAGAGGCCATGATCAATATCTTTGTCGCTTTAAACTATACAGAGGATAGGCAAGTACAATTCACTATTTTCCAGTTCGAAGGTCCAGCCAGGGCTTGGTGGAATGTAATTAGGTCCAAATGGGAAAGAGAGGGAACTGCATGGACCTGGTTAAACTTTGTACGGGAGTTTAACGAGAAATACCTGCCACCCATCATCCAGGAAAAGAGAGGACGATTTTATTAAGCTCCGGCAGGGAACTTCTAGTGTAGCTGAGTATGAGACTCAGTTTACGAAATTATCAAAATTTGCTCCTGAACTGATAGCTACGGAGCAAAGAAGAGTACGGAGATTTGTGAAAGGGCTCAATGTAGAGATACAAGAGGCCTTGGTAGCGGTCCAGATTAATACGTTTACGGAGATTTTAGAGAAAGCCCAAAGGATAGAGACTGCCAGGGCACAAGTGAGAAATTTCCATGCAAAACGGAGAGGGGTACCTAGTGGAGCCCAAGGGTCAACGCGGAGTGATCGGAACATGCCACTTGCTAAATCTGGTCGTGGGACTGGAGGTGGACGATTTTCGAGTGCATCTAGGAGAGGTGCTCAGAGAGGAGGTGCCCAGAGGGGAGGCCAAAGTGGTAGGGGACAAGGTAGAGGCATTCCACAGGGAGGCTAGACCACCACTTCCCGAATAACGTGCAGATATTGTGGGAAACCGAACCATATAGAGGATGAATGCTGGAGAAAGGCTCGGAAGTGCCTAAGGTGTGGAAGTACGGAGCACCAGATAGTCAACTACCCGTTGATCAGCGATACTCAGTCGACGGGCAAGTCAAACCCAAAGCCGACCAATGTCGGAGGGACCAGGTCGAGGGTACCGGCCAGAGTGTATTCGCTGGACCAACAATTGGTGCCTGAACCAACGGAGGTAGTGGAAGGTACGATCCCTGTTTTTCAGCGGTTAGCCAAAATTTTGATAGACCCCGGTGCCACTCATTCTTTTGTTAACCCTACATTTATGCTTGGAATTGACATGAAAGTTGAAAGGCTACCTTATGACTTAGAAGTAAGAACACCTACGGGTAACCAAACTTTACTTACGAATGAGGTGTACAGAAATTGTGAGATTTGGGTTGGTGAACGGAAATTGGTAGTCGACCTTATTAGTCTAGCCATTAAGGGGTACGATGTTATTCTAGGTATGGATTGGCTAGCTCATTACCATGCTCAAGTAGATTGTAGGATGAAGGTGGTAGAGTTTTGCATACCAGGTGAGGCAACTTTAAAGTTAGACGTAAGGGGTATGTTAGCCTCATCTGCGCTCATTTCAGGAATAAGGGCTAGGAAATTGGTTAGTCATGGGGCACGCAGTTATTTAGCTTTTCTAGTTAACACTCCGGGAGAAAAGATTAAATTGGAAGACATGCCGATAATCAGTGAATATCCGTACGTATTTCCGGAGGAGTTGGGGTCACTGCCACCCGAAAGGGAGATTGAATTTAAGGTTGATCTAGTACCCGGAACTACTCCCATTTCGAAAATCCCTTATCGAATGGCACCTGCTGAGCTTAAGGAGTTAAAGGTGCAATTGCAAGACTTGCTAGAACAGGGATTCATACATGAGAGCGAGTCACCATGGAGAGCTCTAGTGCTATTTATTAAAAAGAAGGATGGGAGTTTAAGGTTATGCATTGATTATCGAGGGTTGAATGCAATAACTATTAAGAATAAATACCCTTTGCCCCACATCGATGAGTTGTTTGATCAATTACAAGGGGCTATGGTGTTTTCTAAATTGGATCTTCGACAGGGGTACTATCAATTGAGAATTAGAAAGGAGGATGTACCAAAAACGGCGTTTAACACTCGATATGGGCATTTTGAGTTTGTGGTAATGCCTTTTGGCTTAACCAATGCCCCAGCGGCATTCATGGATTTATGCATCAAGTGTTTAAACCTATTTGGATAGGTTTGTAGTGGTGTTTATTGATGATATCCTAGTATATTCGAAGTCAAGGGGAAAGCATGAACAGCACTTGCGAATAGTGTTGCAAACCCTAAGAGAGCACCAATTGTTCGCTAGGTTCAGCAAGTGTGAATTTTGGCTGGAAAAAGTGGCGTTCTTAGGTCATATAATTTCAAAGGATGGGCTTGCTGTAGACCCGGCGAAAGTGGAAGATGTAGCCAAATGGAAGCGGCCAGAGAATCCCACAGAGGTACGAAGTTTTCTAGGATTAGCAGGGTACTACCGCCGATTTATAAAGAACTTCTCGAGAATTGCGGGACCCTTGACTAACTTGAGAAAGAAACAAGGAAAGTACATTTGGGATGTTAAGTGTGAGAGTAGTTTCCAAGAGCTTAAGAAGCAATTGACCATGGCTCCAGTATTAGTTTTGCCCAATGGGAACGATAATTACACGGTTTACACTGATGCTTCGAGAGAGGGGCTAGGGTGCGTGTTGATGCAAAATAGGAATGTGATTGCCTATGCATCTCGGAAGTTAAAACCTCACGAGCAAAACTATCCAACCTATGACTTGGAGCTTGCAGCTGTTGTGTTTGCCTTGAAAAAATGGCGACATTATCTATATGGAGTGACTTTCGAGGTATATACGGATCACAAGAGCCTTAAGTATCTGTTTTCTCAGAAGGAGCTAAATCTAAGACAACGTCGGTGGGTGGAGTTCTTAGAAGATTATGATTGTACGATTAACTATCATCCCGGAAAGGCCAACGTTGTAGCAGATGCTTTAAGTCGAAAGGCTCAACTAGCAAGTTCCATGGTGGGAGAGTGGAGCTTGTTAGAAGATGTATGTGAGTGGAAACCTCGTCTGGAACCGAAAAAGGTGATTTTTGGAAATATTGAGGTGAAGTCGACACTGTTGGATCGGATTAAAGATGGCCAAGTAAAGGACCCAATGGTGCAAAAGTGGGTGGAAAAAGTGAAGAAAGGGGAGTTGCCTAACTTTAACCTAGGTCCTGATGGAATCTTAAAGTTCCGAAATCGTGTCGTTATACCTAGGGATGAGGAGTTAAAGAGGGAGATTTTGGAAGAATCTTACCGCTCTAGGTACCCAGGGAGTAATAAGATGTACCAAGATCTCAAAAGTCTGTATTGGTGGGATAATATGAAGGCGGAGATTGCCCAATTTGTACAAAAGTGTCTTACGTGCCAACAGATGAAAGCTGAGCATAAAAAACCGTCAGGTCTGTTACAGCCATTAGAGATCCCTGAATGGAAATGGGAGCACATAACAATCGATTTTGTATCAGGGTTGCCACGAATACAAAAGGGGCATGATGCGATATGGGTAATAGTGGACCGATTAACTAAGACCGCACATTTCCTGCCAGTAAATATGAAATATTCTTTGGAGAAACTTGCCAAACTTTATATGGATGAAGTGGTGAGACTACATGGGGTACCAGTGAGTATTGTATCTGATAGAGACCCTAGGTTTGTATCTCGATTCTGGCAGAAATTGCAAGAGGCTCTAGGAACTAAATTGAACTATAGTACAGTGTATCACCCACAAATTGATGGACAATCTGAGAGAACCATTCAAACTCTTGAAGATATGTTGAGAGCCTGTATTGTGGATTTTGGAGGAAGTTGGAGTCAATACTTAACCTTGGTTGAATTTGCATATAACAATAGCTATCATTCCTCTATTCAGATGGCCCCATATGAAGCCTTGTATGGACGACGGTGTCGATCTCCAATCCATTGGGATGAAGTAGGAGAGAGAAAGATTATAGATCTGGCTACAATACCATGGGTTGAGGAAGCCTACGAAAGGGTAAAGGTGATCCGCCAGAAACTTCAAATAGCCCAAAGCCGACAGAAAAGTTATGCCGATCATCGGAGGAAGGATTTGGAGTTTGAAATAGGAGATAAGGTGTTTCTTCGAATTACCCCGTTGAAGGAAAGATTAGAGCAGGAAAAGGGAAAAAGTTGCAACCACGATACATAGGACCTTTCAATATACTCCAGCGAATAGGAAAGGTGGCTTATCGACTTGAGTTACCAGCTAGTTTGTCTCGGATCCATGATGTTTTCCATGTTTCTTTGCTTAAGAAATATCATCCGGATCTGACTCACATTTTGCCACCAGAAGATATTGAACTCGATGAATCTTTAACCTATGAAGAACGACCCATTCAAATATTGGATCGGAAGGTGAATGATCTGAGAAACCAGCAGATTCCATTAGTAAAGGTTCTATGGAAGCATCATGAAGTGGAAGAAGCAACCTGGGAGCTAGAAAAGGACATGCAAGAGAAATATCCCGACCTGTTCACGACGAAAGATATGAATTTCGAGGTCGAAATTCTTTTAAGGGGGAGAGAGTGTGAAGACTTGCAAATTCCTTATATTTTTCTTAAAAATGCCCTTTTATTTGGGAATTATTCATTTATTATGGCCCTACTACCCAATCACCCTACAATAAGTGTAAATGAATATAGAAGTAAGGGTTTCGTTGTCCGTTTTCAAGATAGAGCGAATTAGGGTTTTCACATTTTTCCGTAGTGTGACTATTCGGTACGGACTGAGGATCAAATTTGGTAGGTAAGAGTGACTTTTGGATGAGGAAATATTATATGATTTGAAGTGATAATAATAAGTTAGTGATTAGAAGGTAAAAACCCTAGTATACGTGATTTAAGAAAAAACGGCTCGAACCGACGGGTATCAATCATTACCGATTGAACCCACCACTTGACCACCACTTCCCTACCACCACATACCCTTGATATTTTTGAAAAATATCTCCCTCATCCTCAGCCATATAGCCGAAATATGTGGGCCAAAATGCAAGGAAAAGAAAGTAAAATTTGGATGGTTTTGGTGGTGACAAGTGTTGGTCATCTATGGTCCCTTGACCAACCCTTTTGTCTTGCCATCTTATCTCTCATTTCAGCTCATTTCCCTCATTTTCTTTCTATTTTGGCCGAGAGCAAGGAGAGGCAAAAGAGTGAGGAGAGTTTTCAATCTTCTACCTTGAATCCAACCTTTTGAGTGCAACCAAGAAAAACTAAACCGATTAATCACTAGTTTGGAAGCTTGGAAAGCTTAAGGAACCAAAAATTTCAAGGAGAGGTGGAGGATCATTCTTGCAAGCTCTTGTCTTGAGGTATAATGGCTGATCAACCTTTCTTTCTCCATTAATCATGATTAAGTTGGGTATTAATGTTAGTATTGTGCTTGTGATGCTTGTTCCAAGTGATTTTGATGATTATATGGATGACTTTTGAGTTAGGGTTTCTTGTGGGTTAGGTGTTGTATGATGTATACATCTGGTATATAATCTTGTAAAGGAGATGGTAGTGGTAGTTTCAAGGTAAAAATGTGAATTATAACTTGAATATAGCAAAATTCCAGATTTCTGGAATTGTAGCTTCAGTTCTGCCCGATTCCATTTCATCATGTTAGAAGCCGAATTAGGCTTAGTACAAAACATGAAAGTTGTAGAAAATGATATTTTATGGTTTCCTACAAAATTTCAGCTCAATCGGAGCAACGTAGCCTGTGAAAAGATGAAAATACCCTGACTGCCCTAGGAGTAAAATCAGCGGACAGTTTTGACAGTACACTAAGTTGGTTGCATTTGTTCACCTGGATACGTACTGAACTAGCTTTTAGCCAAAACATGAAAGTTTAGTACTTTGTCTTAGCTTTTCAACGCCTCTAAGAACGTCTTAAACGACTTTGGTAGCTTGAGATATGGCCATTTGAAGGTAGTACGGTTAACTGGTCTATTAGTAGGAGTTTGGTTCTGTGAATTGAGAATTTGACTGGGTTACACTGGAAATTGGACTAAGTGATCTTCATCAAAATTGTAGCCCTTTGTCTTAGTCTTCGAAACGGTATAAGTTGTACCTCAATCTGATAAGCGTAACCTCGGTTGTGTCCGTTACGCAAAATCACGTCAAATCTGTCTTTTGCTAGACTTCATTTCCGCACATGTCGTTAGCTTGATTTTTGTACTTGTATTACCTTGAGCCTATTGAACGGCTATTGAAATGAGTTTGTTTTGTGTGTAACTTTGGGTTTGATTGAGGAAAAGAATGAAGCCATAAATGGCTGGAAATAGGAAAATACAAAGGACGTGCTGCCCAAATTTAACCCTCGAGAGCTAGGTAGACATATTTGCAACTTGAGTAAGGGTTAAGAGTGACAACTGCTTGAGCCATCTAGGATATTTGCGTCTTCTTTTACCGAGGTATATAAGTAAGGATTTGGCCGAACTTGTACCCTTGAGAAATAAAATAATGACTGCTCGGAATATGTTTTCCTTGTACTTTCGACTCAAATGGCATTTCCAAGTATAAATGTTCCAAAGTTTTGTAGTTTAAAAAGCGAGCAAGTGTTTCACGACTACTCTTCAAGTGAATTTCAATTTCTTGATTCTTATTGAATGAAACGTCTAAGTTTCGAATCTTAGTCGATTTTCAAAGTTCTTAAGTCAAGTTTTATCGCAGATTTGGACTCCAAACCCGGAGTACAACCCAGACGCGATCACTCGAGGCACTACTTTTGGTGAGTGCTTCCAAATATCTGATTGAACTTGATATTTGTGATTTATCTTTGACCAATGTAATTACATGATATATATAAGTGATTTGATAGGGCAAGGGTGTACTTTATCGCACTTGCCCTAACGAGATTTGTTCTTGTTCATCGATTTCAATTGTCTTGCTCTACATGCATGTGAATTATATCTTGCCTGGAATTCCAGAAACCCTGTGGCTAGTTAATCGAGTCGAGCCGGTAAGGGCCAGGTCGATTAGATAACAAACCCTGGGTAATTAGTGATGTCAAGTGGAGTGTTATCTCCTCGGCTAATCGGTATACTCGAGTAATACCACCCGTGTTTCGTGTGGCGTGCGGGTCCGGTAAGGGGGTTGATCGGTGGACGGAAACTGGCGTGAAGTGGGGTTTTTTCTGGACTAGTTCATTACTCGAACGTTGACGGAGTGTCAACTACCAATCGATTGAGCTGTGATGGAGCCGAGATATGAGCCACTGTATCCTTACATGTGAATGTGAACCAGATATTTCTTGACTATCTGAAGCGTTATTTCTCTGATTCGACTTGTTTGCTCGCTATTTCACTATCACGCTGTTATTACTTTATTTGATGTCCAATTTGATATTTGGAACGTCACTGAGTTTTGGCTCACTTCGTTAGTTTTGTTTTCCTTACAGGGGTACGAGCGAGGCATGAGATATGTAAAGAATAGCGTAGCCTAGTTGTTTTTTACTTTGGACTTGTACTCGCGCTATCACTCGATTAGGATGATTGTACTTGGATTGTATACACTTTGAACCCGTTTGGGGTACATAGAGGTTTTGTATTTTGAATATGCATCGATGTAAATTGTAAGTGTGAATTGCGATGTTATTTATTGTCGATGGATGTATGCACGTGATACGAGTGAGTGAGTCTTGGCGAGAGTTGGGCAGGCGACTCGCCGAACCTTTTGGTACGTCTTGGGGGGAGGTGGGGTCGTCACACACAACCCTCTCTCTCTTCCTTTCTCTTGTGTTTGTTTGTTATTTCTTAAGGCACGAAATGGAAGATAAATGGTAAGAAAGCTTTGGTCAAAAGTCAAAGAAAGAGGCTTGGCTCTTATGGTGACACATGTCACCTTCTAGAGAATTTTTATTGCACTAAACCATCTCATTTTTTTTAAAAGTTCCTTTCACACCTCACTAAAAAGGAAAAATTACATTTTATCCCACCCACAAATTTTCACATGTAAAATTTAATAAGAGGCTTAAAACAAATCATTATCAAATCAATAAATAAACAAATAGATGACTAAATAAATAAAATACCATGTATTTAGACTAAATAAATTGACAAATATTTTTTCTAGGTCCTCACACATATAACAATTAAACTCAATCCACAGTCAAGTTTTACATTTATAAAATTCTAAATACCCTACACGCGATTTTCTGTAAGTATACAGGTTGAGATTGAGTATAGGGTATTAAAGGTCGAACCCACATGGAAGAATGGGCAATTACCGATGGTTTTCAAACTCCTTTATTATTTACACTATCACAAGTGTAAGAAATTAATTCTACACTATAAACATGAGATAAAAGTAATACAAATAACAATAGAAAGCTCCTAGAGATATGAAATTCCTAACTACTTTTGCAAATGAAATTACTGGTTAATTGAATGTGATTATCTTGACTAGTTATGACGTAATTTCCTAATATATGTAAAACC
Source organism: Coffea eugenioides (assembly GCF_003713205.1). Classification (NCBI taxonomy): domain Eukaryota; kingdom Viridiplantae; phylum Streptophyta; class Magnoliopsida; order Gentianales; family Rubiaceae; genus Coffea; species Coffea eugenioides. Next base: position 137,706 of record NC_040035.1, read on the forward strand.
TACTCTCGTAGTGAATAAACTATAGTTGTAACTAAACCATATCTACTCTTGTGGTTATGAAATTAATTACAAGCTCATTTCTTTTATGAAATTACATGGAACAAGCCACTAAACCCACAAAGGTGCACCTCTACTCTCATGAGTGTACTCCCTAGGTTTAGCACTTCCATTAACTGGTGTCAAATCTCAATTTTTATTGTAAACTTAACACCTTAAAATTATCACCATTAATAGCCGGTAAATCATGATTAATAAAGCAAAAGTGATAAATAATTTACTCAAATAACCAATTAAACATCACAAACAAGACATAGAAAGTTCATCCATAACTCTAGGCATAAACTTTAGCAAAACATGAAGAAAATGAAAGAAAAGACCATACTTGTATTATAGCTAAACATTAACTCAAATACAAAAGAAAAAGGGATAGGAGAGAAGTTACCCTTGTCATATGAGTTCCAAGCTCTCCATCTTGCTCCTTAATTCTTCATCCAAATCTAACTACATGTATAAGATGGATAAACTACACTAACTATACTATACTAATGAACTAAACTAATGAACTAAGGAAAACTAATGAAGATTACATTTTGCTAGTGTTTCTAGCCTTTCAAAGTTATGAAACGAGCTCAACAAAGGCCCTATTTATAGAGGAATTCAAACTACAAATGAGTTGTTAAAGTTGATGTGAAATGCATCTTGAGATTCCCAAAATATTCGTCTACAAGTCTCCACACATTCTCTATAGTTGCAGTTGAAATTCTGAACTGGGGAATAGCTGGTAAAGCTGTGTAAATGCAGAACAAGTTAATGAGCAAGTTGTAGGAAATAGGGGAGAATACATGATCTCTGGAATACATGAGATAGAGCTCACATATTACCCCACGTTTTCCTCTTTTTTAGGTTTTCTTAATTCCGGTCAATTTTCAACTTTGTTCTATTTTTGCACTAATTTCAACTGATATTTTCTTGATGATGGAAGCTGAAATAACTCTTTTTCAAAACATGAAAGTTGTAGTTCTTTGAGTTATATCTCCAATTCTTGAAGAATCATTCAATTTGGAGATCTATGGACTGAGAAATGACCAAACTACCCTTGACTAGTCAAAATCTATTTCAACTTTTAACAACAGAAATGGCTGACAGTATTTTGGCATTTCGACTATGAAAACTCATAAACTGGATTTGAATATCTCATATGAAATGTAGAGCTATGTGTTAGCTTCAACATGGCTTAAGAATCACCTCAATTTGATGCTTGTAACTCAAGATATAGCCAAAATACCAACAGGTGTCAAAGCTGTCAACATTTGTTTCTTTTGTGCTTCATTGCATTTCCTTGTTGTGCTTCATATTCTCTTTAAAACCTTTAAAATCATCAGCAATCATCCAATTATCTTCTCATTTCATTCCGTTTGATGATTGAATCATTGAAACCTACCAAAGTATGAAGTTTTCACCACTTTAACACAAAAATGAAATGTTTTCACACTCTGACCACAAAATGCATGCTTTCATTAGAATCCTAGTTCCTTAGCTATAAAATTGAATAAAATACACCAAAACTAAATAATAAAACACACTTAAAATACTCAAAATGCACACTTATCAAAATTTCTCACACTTGAACCATTGATTGTACTCAAGCAATTAAGAATTACAAACCAATAATGATCCAACATTTTGAAATGAAACATATGTGTACAATTCAAATTCAATTCCTCAAAACAACGTAAATAATCATTATGCAATCACTCAATTAATCTCAAGTACTTGTGACAGCCCCACCTTCCCCTAAGGCGAACCAAAGGGGTTAGCGGACTGCCTGCCCATCTCTCGCCAGGACTAACGGTTCGGTATAGAGCGAGCTAATACGTTCCGGAACTTACAAACGCGTGTAAACAAGTCAAAATGTCAAAATAAAAAAAAAACAAAATCGGAGTCGGCTATGAATAGTAACCGACCCGTCAGAAGCCAACCAAATATCAAGCAAACATTCACATCTTGAAATTTAGCATTTACAAGCCAAAGTGGCATACAAAAGTATTCAAAAGTGGATACATGTCTGGTTTGCCAAATCAAAAGAGAAACGGTCCCAAAAGTACATTTAGGGTTTCAATAAATGAGCTATACAAAAGATATGTCCAACTAGCTCAATTCGGCAACCAATTATCAATTCTAGTCCAAAAGTATTTATTTTCCTGTAAGGAAAACAAAAGGAATAGGGTGAGCTTACGCCCAGTGAGATAATACCACTGAAGTAGCAAAGTTCACATAAGCATAAAGCTTTTCATTCCAATTCAACAAAAGTAAACAAAGGCACACATTAATGGTGGTGATAAAAGGATATGGGCGGCTCTCAAGAGCCCTTTTCCTCGTTTACATTCTTGATCGAAGCTCATTGACCCTCCGTCAATGTTTAAGAGTAACCAACCGTAGACTCCACTTTACTTCCATTCCTTCCACCCAACATACCCCTACCGGGCCCGAACTCCAAACACTTGCACTGTGGTATTACTCGAGTATACCGGAATCGAGAGTCTCTCATACTACAAGATTCCATATAACAGTCCCCAAGGTTCATTAATTGGCACGACCAAGCCCTCGCCAGCTCGATTCAATCAATTACCAATGGGGTTGAGCTCAATGGTAACAATCATGGTCGTTGGATACTCGTCCAATCGACACCAAGTCAAGTACTTTTCATTTCATGTAACATTCCAATAACATGAGAAATAAGTGAGAGTGATAAAGTACACCCTCACTTCAATCAATATCGATGGTGCAATAACATTTAACTCATCAAGTTCAAGTATCAAAGCCATATAGTAACACACAAGTGAGTAGTACACTCACCAAGCTTGAAAATGATATTTTATGCACCTCCGTCAAAGGAGCGTCGTGAACCACCGTCACGCCCTAAAACATGCAAAAAGTACAATGAGACTCGATAACGAGTCATAAACCAATGCCAAATATTCCCAAAATAGGGTTCCATAAGCACACACAAGCAATAGAGGAAACGAGAAAAATCCGGAAATGGAGTAAGTGTTAACCCGGAAAAAAATAGTTTTTGACATCATTTTGCGGTTTTGGTACCAATGGTACTACGATTATCGGATGAAGGTAAAAGACCCACCGTTTCGAAGCTAAGAGATAGGGCTACAATATTACAGAAGGTCACTCAGCCCAGTTTTGAGTGTAACTAGGTCAAAAATGCAATCTACTACACCAGAACCGTAAAAACAGATTCACAGAATGCATTCTAGTGCAAACATCATAAATCAGCCTACCTAAGTCCAAATCCAGAAATTCCAAATTCATCAGAAAGTTAAGAAACAGGGATACATTTCATCAGAAGACCTCAACAACCAATTCGGAAGCATTCCTAACCAAAATAACCAATTACAGAAGCAATTCCCAAATTCGGGTAAAACCAGGGCAGCAAGGGTAATTCCATCTTTTCTCAAGCTACGCTACTCCGATTGACCTAAACTTTTGTAGGCACCTCTAAAATATCATTCCCTAAAACTTTCATGTTTTAACACAAGGCCAATTCGGCCTCTAACTATGAGCTACAAAACCGGGCAGAATGTAATTCAAAGAAACCCTACTTTCCAATTTTCTTTCTAAAACAGAAATTGCTTGCAATTAACCACTTTTTCCACCTTCTAGCTTCCTTAAATACCATTTCCAATCATCATACATAATCACATAATCATATTCATATGAAAACAGAAAAATCCCCAAAAATTATAAAACTTCATCAATTCAACCAAAAATCAAGATATAATCCATAAAAGTGCATCTTATACTACCACCAATCATGATTTAAGCATCATTAGAGGGAGGAGAGGGGTCCTTCTCAACTTACCTTAGCAACACAAGAGGGAGAGCAACTAATCACTTTAGCCTTCCAAACAACTCCACAAAACAACTCACTATCACTCCCTTAAGTGTTTCTATGGAGCAAAAACAAGATTCAATGGTTGATTTGGTAGATTGGAGTAAGATTGAAGCCAAAAACTTGAAGAGTTTTCTTTCTTTTGTTGCTTGAAGAGGTCGGCCAAGATGAAGGAGAAAATGGTGAATTTTTGGTATTTTTTTGATTTATTTGGTCAATTGGTAAGAAAATGAATAGTGGTCATACAAGTCAATCCAACCAAATGGTGACACTTGTCACCCTATTTAATGCAAGTCTATCACTTTGTTTCCTCTCACACCAATCCAAATTGTAACCTCTACTTATATCTTAACACCCGTTAATTAATTCCAGTATCCAAAACTTAACCTAGTTGGCCGAATTTTTCTGAACTTTTCGCATTAGTGGGTCTCACGTCCGGTATACGCTCTTAATTTCTCAAAACCTATTCGATACAAGAAAAATCATCTAAAAACTATATCTGCTCCTTAAAAGGATCTAGAATTTTTCCTAATCACAAAAATACAGAAAACAAGCCATGAAAGATAATAAAACCTAGAAAATGGGAAAAAATTACGGGTTCTCACACTCTCTCCCCTTAAAAAATTTCGCCCTCGAAATTTCTCACCTCAACTCACGAAAAGGTTAGGGTATTTCTTTCGCATTTCTTCTTCCACTTCCCAGGTAGCTTCCTCTATCCCATGGTTTCTCCATAGTATCTTCACTAACGGAATCTGCTTGTTTCTGAACTCTTTGACTTTCCGGTCAAGCACTTCGACAGGTTTCTCTTCGTAAGCAAGCGATTCGTCTACGTCGATCTCCTCTGGTTGTAAGACATGGGATGGGTCGGGATAGTACTTCTTTAGCATCGAGACGTGGAAGACGTCGTGAATTCTCGAGAGACTTGGCGGCAGCTCTAGCCTATATGCTACCGCACCTATTCTCTGCAGGATCTTGTAAGGTCCAAAGAACCTCGGTTGGAGCTTCTTTCCTTTGCCTGCTGTGACACTCCAAATGGTGTAACCTTGAGGAAAACACGATCTCAAACTTCGAACTCCAAGTCTTTTCTTCGATTATCGGCGTAGCTCTTTTGTCGGCTTTGAGCGGTTTGGAGTCGTTGTCGTATCAACTTCACCTTTTCTCGAGTCTCTTCCATCCATGGAATAGTGGTTGGATCTAATGCCTTTCTCTCGCCAACTTCATCCCAGTAAATTGGTGACCGCATTTTCGTCCATATAGTGCCTCGTATGGAGCCATTTGAATCGACGAATGGTAGTTGTTGTTGTACGCAAACTCTACTAAGGTCATGTGTTGACCCCAGTTGCCCTCCAAATCTGCAATGCAAGTCCGTAGCATGTCCTCGAGAGTTTGGATTCGTCCGCTCCGATGTCCATCCCGTCTGAGGGTGATAATCGTGCTTAAGTTGAGTTTCGTCCCCAGGGGTTTCTTGGAACTTCTGCCAAAATCGAGATAACGAACCGTGGATCTCGATCGGGAGACGATGCTCCACAGGAAACACCGTGTAGCTTTACAATCTCGTCATGTACAGTTGAGCCAATTTGTCCATGGAGTACTTCATGTTTACTGGCAGAGAAATGGGCCGATTTGGTTAATCGATCGACGATTACCCAAACGGCATCGTGCCTCCTCTTGCATTCGCGCAAACCTGAGGCGAAATCCATGGTGATGTTTTCCCACTTCCACTCGGGTATCTCAAGGGGTTGTAACAAGCCTGATGGTTTTTGATGCTCTGCCTTAACTTATTGGCAAATGAAACATTTCTGCACGTACAGAGCGATTTCCTTCATATTATCCCACCAATAGGTTCCTTTCAGGTCCTGATAACATCTTGCTGCTACCGGATGGATTGTATACTTGACCGATGAGCTTCCGCCAAAATTTCTATTTCAACGCTCATCCTTCGGTACCACATCGGTTCCGGTATTTAAAATACCCTCAGGACTGAAATTGAAATCAGTCGTCTCCCCCTTTTTCCACACTTTCTCTCCCCACTTCGTACCAACATCCTCTTTTTGCGCTTCTTTAATCCGTTCCAATAAGATGGAAGTCACTTTAATATTGCCAAAAATCACCTTCTGGCTCCCAAGGCAGGGTTTCCACTCACACACGGAATCTAACAAATTCCATTCTTTGATCATTAACCCTGCTACTTGCGCCTTACGACTCAAAGCATCGGCCACTACGTTCGCTTTTCCTGGATGGTAGTTGATGGTACAGTCGTAATCCTCCAGAAATTCCATCCACCGTCGCTGCCTCATGTTTAATTCCTTCTGTGAGAAGAGGTACCTAAGGCTTTTGTGATCGGAGTAAACCTCGAAGGTTACCCCATATAGGTAGTGTCTCCATTTCTTCAGAGCAAAAACAACTGCGGCTAACTCCAGATCGTGGGTTGGATAATTATACTCGTGGGGTTTTAACTTTCTCGAGGCAAAAGAGATCACATTACGGTTCTACATTAATACACAACCCAGGCCTTCCCGTGACGCGTCAGTATACACGACAAACCCGTCACTTCCGTTAGGTAAAACTAGAACTGGAGCCATGGTCAATCTTCTCTTTAACTCTTGAAAACTTGCCTCACTTCGGGCATTCCAAATGAATCGACCATGTTTCTTTGTCAAGTCAGTTAAAGGACCGGCTAGTTTAGAAAAATCCTTGATGAAACGCCGGTAATAGCCAGCCAGTCCTAGAAAGCTGCGGACCTCGGTGGGATTTTCTGGCCTCTTCCAATTAGTCACAGCCTCTACTTTTGCAGGGTCAACTGAAATACCCTCTTGAGAAATTACGTGTCCCAGAAAAGCAATTTTCTCCAGCCAAAATTCGCACTTGCTGAACTTGGCGTACAGTTGATGGTCTCTTAGGGTTTGTAAAACAATCCTCAAGTGCTGCTCATGCTCTTCACGTGTCTTGGAATAGACTAGAATATCATCGATGAAGACCACGACAAAGCGATCCAGATAGGGCTTAAAAACCCTATGCATTAAATCCATGAAGGCGGCAGGAGCATTCGTTAATCCAAAGGGGATAACTGCAAACTCGTAATGCCCGTATCTTGAGTTGAAAGCAGTTTTCAGAATGTCCTCCTTCCTGATTAATAGCTGATAATACCCTTGGCGGAGATCTAGTTTCGAGAAAACCACCGCTCCTTGCAACTGGTCAAACAACTCATCTATGTGGGGCAGTGGATACTTATTTTTCACCATGATATTATTCAGGCCCCGATAGTCGATACACATTCTCAAACCACCGTCCTTTTCTTCACAAACAGTACAGGAGCTCCCCAAGGAGACCCACTCTCTTGAATGAATCCCCGCTCTAGAAGGTCTTGCAATTGCAACTTTAGCTCCTTGAGCTCTGCAGGAGCCATTCGGTATGGGGTTTTTGAGATAGGTGAGGATCCCGGTAGCAGGTCTATTTTGAATTCTATTTCTCTTTCCGGAGGTAGAGCTACTAGCTCATCAGGAAACACGTCCGGAAATTCCTTCACTATGGGCACGTCCTCCACCTTTAACTTATCCGAAGGGGTATTGATCAGAAAGGCAAAAAATCCTTGCGCCCCTCTACTTAGCAATTTCCTAGCCCGAATGCCCGAAATCAAAGCAGATGAGGCTAACCTACCCCTTATGTCCAACCGTAAAGTTGCCTCACCAGGGATGCGGAATTCTACCAATTTTGTTTTACAATCCAGTTGGGCATTATACTTGGCTAGCCAATCCATACCTAATATCACATCATACCCTTTGACGACCAAGCTTATCAAGTCCCCTAACAATCTCTTCTCCCCTACCCACACTTCACAATCCCTATAAACCGTACTAGTAACCAAACGTTGATTCCCCGTAGGTGTACTAACTTCTAGGTCGTATGGTAAACTAGCAGGTTTTATATCGATGCCACACATGAAATCAGGGTTAACGAAGGAATGAGTGGCACCAGGATCAATTAAAACTTTGGCAAAACGGTGGAAAATAAGGATCGTACCTTCTACGACCTCTGAGGAATCTGGGACCTGTTGAGGTTCTAATGAATATACTCGAGCTGGCACCTTAGGTTTCGTCCCATTCCCCTTATCCGGTCCCGTATTGGTCTTTGGCGCGATTTGAGCTCCCTTTTCGTCTTGCTTTAAGAGTGTACAGGTAGCAAGCTTGTGGTCTGCGCTTCCGCAACGCAGACATTTACCTCCCTTCTTTCAGCAATTATCTTCAGAGTGATTCGGCTTTCCGCAGTACCCACAAGGCCCACGGGATGCCGAACCTGAACCTTTGTGGAAGTTTCCGCCTTGGCCTCTTCCGGCTGAACCACCCCTGGACTGAGCCCCTTTGCCTGTACCCGACTGTCGTCCACCTCCAGCTCCTCGTCCGAACTTGGAGGGGGTACCTTTATCCCCTTGCCCAGAGCTGCTTCCAGGAAAACTCCGCTTCTTCGCCTGGAAGTTCCGTACTTGTACCCTGGCGCTCTCTACTCGTTGGGCCTTCTCAACGGCCTCGCTAAAAGCATTGATTTGAGCCACTGCGAGGTCCTTCTGGATTTCGACATTTAGGCCCTGGATAAAACGCCTAATCCGCCGTTGCTCAGTCATGATCAACTCAGGGGCAAATTTGGATAAGCGCGTGAATTGGCTTTCGTACTCCGCGACAGATTGGACCCCTTGGCGGAGTCGAATAAACTCATCTTCCTTCCTCTCCTGAACTAGAGGAGGGAAGAATTTCGCATTAAAATCTCTCATAAAATTTACCCAAGTCCTGGGCGTTTGCTCCCGCTCCCATTTTTGCCGAACGACGTTCCACCAAGAGCGGGCCGCCCCTTCCAGCTAGAAAACGGAAAAAGTCACCTGCCGTTCTTCGGTATAGTGCAGGGCAGCGAAAATATCGACCATCTTCTCGAGCCACCTTTCGGCGACATCTGGATCAGGCCCCCCAATGAACTTGGGTGGAGCAAACTTTTGAAAGTGCTCAAGAGCTCTGTCTTCGCTCTCGACGTGATTGCCAGGGTTTCCAGGATTTTCAGGATTAGGGTTTGGGTTCTGGCCTTGTTGCTGCACCACTTGTGCCAGCAGGTTGGTCATTTGCTGCATAGCGGCAGCTATTTGCACGTTGGGGTCAGGATTAGGTCCAGATGAGGGTTCCCCAGTACCCCTATCTGGTGTGGGTTGTCTATATCCGCGCCCACGTCCCCGTCCACTACGTGTACCTTCCATGAATTCTACTTGGTCTAGGCGAATGTACTAAACCAATATAATATCAATGCATGTAAGTCAAACCCAAAAATTTTTACAATAACATATATATACATTCCAAACAAGGCAACCAACACACATATCAACAACCAGTCAAGTCAAGTACAAACAGGGACAATCCACAAGGGAATGGCCTCATCAAAAGAAATATACACGTAGCTAATCCAAACGTACAAAACGATTAGCTAAGGCTCTTTCCCTATCCGCCCTATATACAGAAAACAAAACTATCTCAAAACCCTAGGAGTCGTGACCTAGTCCGATGACGAACTAGAAGACCCACCCGACGGGGTAGATCCAACCCCAGCCTCGGGCCCCGCACATGAGTCCTCGCCGTTCACGCCCTCGACCACGTCCGCGCAGAGGTTCAGGATCGATGCGGCTCGAACCTTCACCTTTCGGGCTCTCTTAGACTCACGCTCACGGGTCTCCCTAAGCTGAGTACAGAGATCATCAACCGTATCCTCTACCTCTAGTACGTCATACTCCAACCCCTTAATGCGCTCGGCCTGTTTTTCATTGGCCACCCCAAGCTGTCTCACCTCGGCCTCAAGCCTAGCCTTTTCTTCGGCCAACTCCTTACGCTCCTCGGCCACGGCAAACACCAGAGCGTTAGGGTAAGCATACTTATGTCGACACTCGCAACGTCGGAGACGGTTAGCCGGGCTCCAACGCACAACGGCCCTCTGGGCCGGATTGGTACGGAATCAACTGGGAGCGCTCCACGAGGTCTCTCGCAGGAGGAGTCTATCACTAGGCTCACCCTGTCAGCATCCTACACCAAAGGGCAATTACCGATAAATTAGAGCTTAAAAGGCATAAAACAACAGACACCCTCAAATTCGACGCATTTCTAATTACACCCAGGCTAATTCAAACCTAGGCTTTGATCACCGTTGACAGTCCCCACCTTCCCCTATAGGGAACCAAAGGGGGTAGCGACTGCCTGCCCAACTCTCGCCAGGACTTAACGGTTCGGTATAGAGCGAGCTATATCCGTTTGCGGAACTTACAAACACCTTTGCACACATCTACTTTCTTACATTTGCACACATGCACTTTTCTTAACGATTGCACACATGCATATTTCTTGCATTTGCACACCATGCAACTTCGTCTCACATTGTGCACACTTCGCTACTACATTTGTTTTATTTTATTTTATTTTATTTTACATTTTTCTCACATTTCACACTTGCATTCATCATTTGGGCTCTTCATGCTTGCATTACCCATGCACCTCTATGTAGAAGTTTTCCTTATTGGCCACACAACTCAATGTGAGGACCCAAAAGCCTCTAAGAGACATTTTAGATTTAGGCATTGCATTTTTGTCATAATCCATTAGTCACAATCAACATGCAACGCATACTTTGGTAGAAGAATTAGGAAAAAGGCTAAGTCACGCAACTATTTTGGCTAGGGTAAGGGAGTGCCTTAGGCTTGCCTTTGCCTTCTCGCTATCAAAATTGCGACCCAGATCCCTTTCTTTGGTTTTACGTAGACTAAAAAAGTTCTTATAAAAAGGTTGCTTTGCTTTTCTTTCCAAAAAATCACTTTTTTTGGTGACTTGGTACAACCCTACCTCTATACCAAGTGGCGATCCCATTTTCCATTCAAAAACCCTTTTTGAACTTTGTTTGGCCAAACCGTCGCATTTCACAATCCCACGGCCTTTTATTTTCATCTTCACACACGATCACATACATACTACTTTCACACACTCAAAAAGTGGGGCGGGACAGTTGGCAACTCCACTGGGGACTTCCTAAGTGGGTCCAAGCATTTGATTTAGCTATTCTTTTCCTTTTTCTACCCTTTTTATGCATAGCATTTGGATATTAGGGTTGCATTTTCCATTTTAGGACTTTTTACCTCGCGCACGTATCAAACTACTCCCTCACTCACGTATGTATGATTGGTTGTTTGGATGTATGTTATACTTGTTTTATCTCGCGCTTTGCATTGCATTTTGGGGGGGGGTGTGTCACCTTTAGAGCCTCGCGTTGGTTCTCAACCCCTTCCCTCAAAATAGGGAACACTTCATACGTGCACGTTTATTTACTGTTATCCCATTTTATTTTATTTTTTCGTGGGCTCTTTCCCACACCGCCTTGTAGGACTAGGAATGGTTTCTCTAGGTACGTGGATGGTGTGCTCTGCGCCCATAGCAGTACCTAGGGGATCGCCCGAGCCACCGACCGAGGGTCTTGGGGATTGATGACCCATTCCCTTAGGTCTGAAGGCTTGGGGACCTTTTTTAAACCTTATCGAGTCTAGTTGCATTAGTGAACCCCAGCCTCATGCATCCATGTTAGAATTTTCCTAGGTTAGAGTCAGCCTCACCCTTTTTAAGCACATTAGGCACGAGGGAAGGGGTTCCACCCCTTTTACTTGTTTTTATTGTATCTCTTTTCTTAATTGCTCCCAATATGTTATGTGTACTATCAATTGCACTAACCATTTCTTTGTTTTCTTGGCCTGCATTCATGTGCCTTGGCAATAAGAGGCCTCTTTGGCACTCTTTTAGTGACTTACCCACTAGATAACTCACATGTTTAAATTTCAGTCATTACACTTAATTTTCAATAAGTACATTTCATCTTAGACCTTTTCCCCGATGCATTATTTATGTCCTTTAGGCCATATTTGTCATATATTTACATCGCTTTAATAAATGGCATCATGCATAAACCCTAGAAAGGGAATGCCATTTAGGGGATCCCGTTTCAGGAATAAACCGCCCTGTGTCTCGGATACTTAATCCAAGGAGACTTGCACGTTTACATTTTGTACCATCCAAAGGGGTAGTGCACAAGGTAAGGTAGGATCCGATCATTTTCATAGAGCAATCTTTGGAATATGAGCGTTTAATAATCACTTCTTGGCCACTTTATCAAAATTGGTAAAAATCCCTGGCGTAAAGGACATTAATTGGAACAAATTCACCAATATTTCCTCGCTGTTGAGACGATAAATAAATTGAGGCCAAAATTTGATATTAAAAGGCTCATAGACTAATGCATCTCAATAATTTTGAAATCACCAATGGCCGGACAATTCAATCTATCCATTTTGCCAATGCATTCATTTTAAGACAATATAGTCGATTTTGAATAATTCGTCAATTCCGTTCAATTTCATTTGACCAGTTTACCTATTTTTAGGGCAATTCGGTCGATTTGAATAAATCATCCTTTTGATCAATTGATTTCATTCAATTCATTTGATTAGTTTAATTCATTTTTAGGGTTATCCATTCACTTTTCAATAAATAATCAAATTTCATTCAATGCATTGGACCATTTTACCCCTTTTGACACATCATGCGTCGATCAAAATAAGCAATTCATTCGGACTTTGTCCTCATTTTTTAGGACGAATGTTTCTTCTCACTCCAAATTGGCCAAATTTTTTCAAATCATTTTTCACTCAATCAATTGATTGGATTCATTAGGTATTGTATGTAGCCTACCCTAGAGGATTGCATTTTCATGCTAGGCCTACCCTTGGCACAAAAAGGGCTCCTCAATAGGACATGCATACCGATTTGATAATTTTGCTTACTAACTCTGGTTTTTTTTTCCTTTTATTTTCCCCCTTCCCCCTGCATTCATAAAAATATTCCAATAAGGTGAAAATACCTTTCTGTATCTGATAACAATTCTGATCTGATAAAGTTTGAAAATTACAAGTATTATTTGATTTTGGGCAGGCCCTACAATGTAGATTTGGAAATTCATCTGAAAGCGCTCGTGTAAAACCTTTAAGAGGTTTCATTGCTCAAAGAAAAATGGGATAAGGGAGAAAATGTGTATACATGTGCAAAGGAGTTTTTTTTAGAATTTTTCTCATATGTATTGCTTTTAAAATTTTTCAAACATTGGCAATAATGAAGTTTTTGTTCAGACAATTATTTGTTTTGTATAATACTCGTGTACATTTCATTCTTTATTGAGCTCATTAAGAGATTTCATGATGAATTTTAAGAAATAAGACCGAATTGAGAGTTTTTTCAACCTCCAGCCTGAAAATTCGCAAGTGTATGCTTTCTAAAATCCTTGTGTACATTAGATTGGTGAACCGAGCTACACAATAAGAGTGCTCAAAATTAAAAGAGGTCACTCAAAAGACCCCATGAGATACCTTCTCCTTCACTTAACCCCAAAATAAAATCAGTCACTTTGATTGATAAAAAAATGTGCATTATTCTTGTTTATTTTGAAAAATTGGAATGATACTTCAAGCATTCGTTTCTCTACCTATACAGATTTTATCATTTGCTCTCCCATTTGAGCCTTAAAAGAATAATTTTGTTTCAAATAAGAGCCTTAATGATCACTACCCTACATTGGGAAGATTTTCAAAAGGGAATGGATTCTCAACGAGCAATTCGTTTACTTGGTTGTCATGAGGTGTAAGAATGATACTTTGGCCATCGTTTCTACAACCTAAACACCATTTATCCCTTGCATCCTCATTTGAGCTAAAAATTGGTGGTTCTTTTCGAGTGCACATATGATCGCACCCCACATTGGGGAAGGAGATTGGAGAATTTTGAAAAAGAAAAAAAAGAAAAGGGGAAAGGGAACCGCGAATTGTGGAAATTTGATTCTACCTGGGTTTCGATTTTGAAAAAAAAAGAAAAGAGGAAAAAGGACAAGTTCTGTCCGGTGGATCACTTATGTTTCATAGATATGAATGAGCAAGAATCTTCCTCAGTCAATTAATTCAGATACATGCAAGGAATTTCGCATTAATGAAAGTTTCCTTTCAGAGTTATTGTAAGGGACGGAACAAAAGTCAGGCCCTCTTCTTTTCCAATCAAACGTTCTATCCCTAGTTATCCCTTTTGAGCCTTCAGAATAAAATACTTCATTTGGCAACCCCTGAGAATCGTAAATCCCTCACTGGGGCAAGTTTGAGTTGAAAAGAAAGGAAAGTCCCAAGAGGTGAAAAGTGATAATGCAATAAAATCAAAAGACAAAAGAAGAAAAGAGAACCTCAGTCAAAAATAAACTGGGGCAAATTTTGTGAAAAGTTCAAAAGAATGGCAGAAGGCCGAAAAATCAAAAGAAAGAAAAGAGCCTCAATTGAGAATAAACTGTGGCATGCTTTGATTTAACCCTAAAATAGGGTTGGCACAACAATGCGATCTCAGATTCTTCAAACCGCTTTTGAAATCCGCTTTCAAACCTTAACTTTTCTAAGCACCCCACCTGACCCCATTACAAAAGCCGAAAGTCTTGACTTCTGTACTTTGCAATGGCCCTGTCAAGGAAATTTCTAATGCCGAAAATTTTAGCTGTATTTCTGAATTGCTTGGGTATGGGGTTGACGCTACTTACCATGTGAAAATCCACTAGGTCGAGGAAAAGAAAAGGAAGCAAAAGCAAAGAAAGAAAAGTAAATGCAAGAAAATTCGACGCTGAAGTTAGGGCTGCAAACGAGCCGAGCCGAGTCGAGCTTTGAGCTAATCGAGCCGAGCCTCGACTAAATTTTACCAAGCTCGAGCTCGAGCTCGAGCTCGACGAGCCGGCAAATTTCGAGCTCGAGCTCGAAAAAAAATAAAAAATAATTATTTTATTTTTAAAAAAATAAATAAAATAATATTTTTTTCTTAATAAATAATAAAATATTAAGGATATATACGTAATTTTACTATAAAAATAAAAAATAAAAAAATATATATATAATATACGTAATTTTATTATTAAATAAAAATAAAAATAAAAAATATATATATATATACCCAAGCTCGCGAGCCGGCTCGCGAGCTAACGAGCTTAATATTCTGAGCTCGAGCTCGAGCTCGAGTTTGACTCGAGCCGGCTCGAGCTCGACTCGAGCTCGATTAATAACGAGCTCGACTCGAGCTTGACTCGAGCCGCTCGCGAGCGGCTCGCGAGCAGCTCGATTCGTTTGCAGCCCTAGCTGAAGTCCCTGGTGAATGGGGAGAAAAATGCAAACAAAGTCTGAGATCTTTGAGTTCCAACATAGGGGCAATTTTGGAAAAATGCGATCTTCGGTGCAATGTCCCTGAAAGTCTTATTCTTTAACTATCGTTTTCAAGCCACATTACAAGCTCATAAAGTCCATCGTTGACTTATTCCTTCATGACAACCCAAAGTGAGGATTATGCTCATAAGAAAATCCATCAATCATTTGTGATCATAAAGGTATAACCAGTTTCGCATGCTCAGCTATAGTTTCTATCCATATTGTTACAAGCCTATAAAGCTCATATGTGGACTACGTTTTCTTAAGAAATAAGGGTGACAAACTCTTTGCTTTCACTAAGATGTGATGTTGAATGCATTACAATTTTGGGCACAAGAACCAGACAAATTTTAACCTCTCATTTTCCTTGGCCACCTCAAATCAGAAATAAAGTCACTTGATTGGTCCTGAAGATGAGCTAACTGGAAATTGTGACCCATTACCCAAAACACAGATGCTAAAAGTGAGGAAGAAATCTTCTGTAATTTGGTATTACTTCAAGAAATTCATCATGAAATTTTCTTTTTGGAAATATAGTTTCTTACAGTATTCAAATAAATGGAAAGTCATCCAAACAAGTTTTTACAATTAAATGGCCCATACTGGGGCAAAATTTTGTTTATAAGATTTCGTGAAAACAAGCCCACACTGGGGCAGATTTTGTAACACATTTGAGGATTTCGTCCAGGAATCAAATAATGCATTTTTCAAATCAATCACGCTGCTCTTTTCATGAAATTCAAGTGCATGTCATACTTTGGTAAGCCCCATGTGCAGGTATTCATAGTTGAAATCGACGAAAGATCATCTGGTGATGTGGAAGGCCGATGCCGAAGAAAGAGAAGAAAGAATGGAAAAAGGCCCTACACTGGGGCAAATTATTTTTTTGAAAAGATTCACTCGAAAAATCAGGAAAAGTCAAAAATCAAAAAGAAAAAAAAAAGCAAAAGGAAAAAGGAAAAAAAAACCAAGTTTAACTTCTTGTTTCTCGACAAATCCTTTTGAAACATCGTTGGGACCGGGTTTTATCCCGCCAACCACGGCAGGCTCGGGTGTAATCCCACTGACCGATTATCAAGGCTGGCTCGGGTGCTATCCCACTGACCAATTCTCAAAACATTTCATTTTTCACTGCCACTAGCCGTTGGGTCAGTCCCACTAGTGAGCATTTTCTCTTATTCTGCCACTAGCCGATGGGTCAGTCCCACTAGTGCGCATTTCATTTACATCGCCACTAGCCGTTGGGTCAATCCCACTAGTGAGCATTTCATTTACACTGCCACTAGCCGTTGGGTTAGTCCCACTAGTGAGTATTTCTTTTACACTGCCGCTAGCTGTTGGGTCAGTCCCACTAGCGTGCCTTTCATTTGCACTGCCACTAGCCGTTGGGTCAGTCCCACTAGTGTGCATTTTTATCGTCACTAAACATGGGTTAGTCCCACCAGTGAGCATTTCATTTCTATTGCCGCTAAACATGGGTCAGTCCCACTAGCGTACATTTCAGCTCTATTGCCACTAAACATGGGTTAGTCCCACTAGTGTGCAGTCCCATGATTTTGAATTCCTGTTTGGGTCAATCCCGTTTTAAATTTCCTGTTCGGGTCAATGGGTCAATCCCGGTTTAAATTCCTGTTCGGGTCATTCCCGTTTTAAATTTCCTGTTCGGGTCAGTCCCGTTTTAATTTCTTGTTCGGGTCAGTCCCGTTTTAAATTTCCTGTTCGGGTTAGTCCCGTTTTAAATTCCTTGTTCGGGTCAGTCCCGTTTTAATTTCCTTGTTCGGGTCAATTCCGTTTTAAATTCCTGTTCATTTTTTAAATTTGTTCTCAGTTTTTATTTGCTCTTTTATTTTTGTTTTAAGTCATTTTAGCATAGAATTTTTTGAAAAAAAAGAAAGAAAGAAAAGAAGAAAAATCATTAGCATTTTGTTGTTATCTTTTATTCATAGTTTTGTTCATTTTATCTGAATTTATTTTAAATTGTTATTTTTCTTTATTTATTTAATTCATTGTTATAAAAAAAAAAAGAGCTCATGCACCATGCTGCACTGGATCCAAGCTCCTTCTCAATATCTCATTTTTGAGGCAGAAGCATGAAACGGAAAAAAAAAAACCACAGAAATTTGCAGCGGTTTCTTTGATCCCCAACCTTATCCAAAAAATATCATCCAATAGCTCAGATCTTTGGTAATAATCTACTCTTCATCCTCACCTTTGAGGTGAGGGTTTAGGGGCTTAGGGATTCCTATAAAAGGAACAGCCGCAGCTGGACAGAAGGAGGGAGGCGCGGCTGAGAAGAGAAAATCTGAATGATGGCTAGGGTTTGAAGAGTGATAAAAGGGGAAGAGTTTTATGACGGCTGGAGTCTTGGGAAGCTGAGAGAGAACCAGAGAGCTGGGGTTGGAGCAAGAGGAAAAGAAACGGGAATAAGAAAAACCTGGGCAAGAGAGGGAGCTTCGTCTGGGGGCTTCGGAAAAAAGAGGAAGAACAGGGAAAAGATAAGCTTCATTGTGGGGGAATGACGGCTAGGTGGAGGAAAAGAAACGGAGAGTTGGCGGCTGCAGATTGAGAAGAGAGCAAGGGAGGAGAGAAAACTGAGGTAGGGAAAAGCAAAGGAAAAGGAAAAACGAGGTGCTGATGCCGCTGCAACAAATCTACCTGGGCGTCATTTTTCCAGAAACCAGCGTCACTTTCCTGAGTTTTCACGTTTGATTACTTCACCGACGTTTGCAGGTGAGTCTAGCCTTTCTTGCTGTCATTTTCATACCATTTCTGTGAAGATCTGGGTTTCGTTGCATGAATTTCTTCCTTGTGCACGCATGTTCTGTTTCCTTTCTTTGTGGTTTCATCTCTGGATCTTTGGTAGAAACCCGTTTGGTAACTCGTTTTGTCTCTATATCTCTGTGTTTGGATTGTGTGTTATAGCTCATAAAACCCAGGGTATAGGGATCATTTCTGGCCTCCTTTAGCCAATGATTAGTCCTCAAATTTGCCGAAGGGAGGTTGTAGAAGTTTCTTTAGTTTTTTGCAGGCTCTTTTCCTCTAAGTTTTTGTATTTACCCCTGAGAGTTTTATGGTTGAAAGTGGAAAGAATGTGCAGTTATGTTGTAGCTTTGATTCATGCTTTCGTTGTTTGAAGCCATTAATGGTGTTTGAATGGACAAAACCAGAAAACTGTGAAAAAGCTTTCGGCTTTATGCCTTTCGTCGTGTTTCGATTCCTAATGCTTCCCTGGTTGCCGTTTCTTTTATGTCTTGCGATGTTGATGATGGGTTTTAGCAATGAAAGGCTTGGATAACATGGGTTTTTGTTGGTTTGGAAATGGGTTGGAATTTCTGGTTTCGAATTTTGCATATTTGAGCAGCCAGTTCACGTTACCTTTCTGCATTTCGTATTCGAGAGTGTATGTTGGATGCCTCCCCTCTCCTTTGCCTCGTGTTCTCTCATTTCTGGCCTTGGACAAATAGGGAACCACATTAAATTATTTCCTTGGTACGTTAAAATCGCGTGAGAAACCAAAAGCTGCTGCATTTTCTTCGTTGCTGTCTGCTCTGCAGCTACTCACCAAATTTTGAATCCCTTTGCTAGTTAAATCCTTTGCCTAAGTGCTTAATGATGAGGTTGTATGTGTTGGTCGAAGCTATAAAGGTTTTCGTGTCAACTTCAGATGAGTTGCGGCTGCCAAGGTTGCAGCAGATTTTGTATATATTTTGTTTGCCAAAGACTCGTGAATGAAGCTTGTGAATGAGAGTCTGCAGAGAGAGTTCTTGCTGCATTTTTTCTTTTCCTTTTGCTGTTTAGTTCTTTTCCCCCCTGATGGGTATCTCGATTGCTTGGCTGCATTCCTGCGGCAAGTTCATGTGTGCTAGAGTCAGTTTTTTGATAGCTAGAATCCGGCTGAGAGGTGAGCCTTTTGACATGCTTAAGATAGAGAAAGCCACGGCTGGAATATTGCAGGAAGCAAAGGAAGCTTGGTTCGTTGGCTTGCCTGAAGCATTTGCATGTTTCTTTGCATGAAAACAGCTCCCAAAAATTGCACTTTGGCCCCCTAAATCTCTCTTTGTTTCACCATGACCCAACCAATTGAATAATGTCTTCAATTTGGTCCTTGGTAGCTTTTGATTTTTGCAACTTCATTGCTTGTTTGCTTCAATTGACTACTATGCTTTGTTTCCATTGCACTTAAGTCATGACTTTAGGGGCTTTACGATCAAGTGAGCTTTGTATTTGCGCATTTCTTCTAATTTTTCTCAATTAAATTGGTACCCTGACCTTTTTATTGTTTTGGAGGGTAAATTAGTAATTTCACTTCGTTTGGGCATCAACTCAAGGGAGGTATAACTTCTTTTATCTTTTTTGTCTCTCCCCTATGTGATCCAACGTGCTAAGTGAGAATTGCATGTCTACTTTGTTTTCCTTGCTTTTCCTTAATTCATTTCATTTATTTCATTTACTTTCGCTTTTATTAAGTCAATCTTTTATTTATTTATGGGGTATGTGTACACCTCTTGGCTTGTAATAGATAGGGCTTGGAGAGCATTTTTATTCACTTTTCCCCTTCCCCATTTGTTTTAGTTAGCCAATGTAATAGGTTCATTAGTTTGATTGCTTGCTTTTGTTGCTACGTGTTAATTTGCTTTATCAGGCTCTTGCATTTAGTCGAGCATGCTAAGTGTTATGTGCTACGTGTTTATAAGTGATTGGCATGTCTACTTGCTTTCTATAGTCGTAGATGAATGTGATGAATGTGTGACGTCACCGTGGCTAGTCCAACGCTGGTCATGGTTTTCCCCCTCGAGCTCTCGCAAGTCCAATGCTTGTGAGAGAATTTTAGAAAGGGCTAATCCAATGCTAGACCCAATAGGTTGTCCCCTCTCGTTAGTACATACTTGCATGTCTCACTACATTTCATGCATTTTTCTTAGTTTTCTAGCATTTGGCATGCCCCTCCAACTCTTTCCCCTTCATTTTAGGTTTTTGCATCCTCATGCTAGTTATAGGGTACATTTGCTTGAGAGTCCCCTTTCGGTAAGGGAAACGAGCGAGTGTGGCTACAAAATAGCCTTAGCACACTAGTTCTTCCTTCTAATCAAAGGGTAAATTAAAAATCATGAAGTTAGAAGTCATTCCCGCACCCGACTTGATGCACTCCTCTAGGTTCATGCACCTCCATTTTACCATATCACTTTTTCATTTCTTTATCCACGTTCTCTCACTACTTATATTTTCTCAATCCACATGCCACGTTCACACACTTTTCATCTTTCCCTATCACTTATTTATTTTCTACCTCACAAATTGCACCCAATTGCACTTATATGCATTTACTACCATTATACCTTTATTTTCTCAATTGGCACACATGCACTCTTCTTACATTTGCACACATGCACTTTTCTTACATTTGCACACATGCACTTTTCTTACATTTGCACACTTGCACTTACATTTGTATTTTTATTTTCTTTTGCATTCCTCTTACATTTTCACACTTGCACTCATATTTGGGTCTTCATTTGCATTACCCGTGACCTCTATGAGAGTTTTCCTTAGTGGCCATCACAACTCATGTGATTGGGACCAAAAAGCCTCATAAGAGACATTTTAGATTTAGGATTGCATTTTTTTTCATATCCATTAGTCACATCCAACATGCAACACATATTTTGGGTAGAAGAATTAAGAAAAGAAGGGCTAAGTCATGCAACTAGCTTTGGCTAGGGTAATGGAGTGCCTTAAGTTTCGCCTTTGCCTTCTGCCTTATCAAATGTGACCCCCGATCCCTTTCTTTGGTTACGTAGACCTAAAAAGTTCTTTGAAAAGGGTTTGTTTACTTTTCTTTCCAAAAAATCACTTTTTGGGTGACTTGGTACACCCTAACTCTATACCAACTGGCGACTCCATTTTCCATTCAAAAAACCCTTTTTGAACTGTTTGTTTGGCCAAACCGTCGCATTTCACAATCCCACGGCCTTTTATTTTCATCTTCACACACATTCACATACATATCCCACACACCACTTTCACCATCAAAAAGTGGGGCGCGACGCTAGTCCTGTCAAAATCTCCACTATCACAATAATGGGAATACACAGGTCTATCCGAAATATTCGGATGACAATAATAGCACCAATATCAACCAAGCAAATTGCTACAAAATCACTCCCAAAAACTACAACTGTCAAAGAAGTGGGTTTGGAAAGGTGTTATCAAACAAAGAGGAAATCTGAAATCTGAATAGTAGATGAGTAGAACTTGACGAGAGGATCGCGTGTGTAAAATTTCGTCTCAATCGGATTTCGAATCACCCTCCAATCAAGACCGTAAAATTTATCTCTCTAGCTCTTTCTCTCTCTTCGTTGTTCTCTCAAAGTGGCGGCTGTCTCTTTTTCTCACACGAAGATCGAAGAAAAGAAAAACACTTTGCAGCTACCACTTGCTCTAATCAACCTGCGAAACCCTCAAGTGTTATTTATGGGTTGGCCCACAAATGGGCTGGCCCACACCCAACACTATGAAGATCCATGGGCTTTTCTTGGTGTCTGGTTGTCAAGGAAGAATGAGGGATATGTGGTTTCTTGGAAGCGGCCACCATCGAACTATGTCAAATTGAACACTGATGCTGGTGTCTCTCACAATCAAGCATATGGGGGGGGGATTGCTCCGAGACTTGGAAGGCCATTTAATTTTTGCTTTTTACAAGGAATTTGAGGAAATGGATGTGTTGAGGGCGGAAAGCTTATCATTGTTGCATGGCCTTCACTTGTGTAAAGAAGTAGCCATGAGTTCTTTGCTGGTGGAGGTAGACTCTGAGAGTTTGGTTCGCATGCTAAATGCCGGGGGTGCATCAAAATGGCCACTATGCAATACACTGAGGAGCATAAAAGCGCTATTAAATGCATTGCCAGCTTCCATATCTCATGTGGTACGAGAAGCGAACTCTTCGGCAGATAAGTTAGCGGGGTTGCGATTGTCGTCTAAACTATATTGTACTTCGTATCTGCAGCTTTCGGGAATAGTTAGGACCTTGATAAAACTAGATAGTAGGGAAGTCTCTTACCTACATTGGTGGTTTGTAAGGGATTAGAGCCCTATTTGCTAGCTCATTGTGGATAATACCTTTCACTCTTTGTACTATTTCATTTTAAACAATAAATTAGGGGCTGGCATCCCCACCCCGTGAATTGGGTTTGCCCTTACAAAAAACCTTAATATATTTAGTGTATCCTTAAATTAATTAAGGTAAGGAAACAAATAATTGTCAAATAAAAGGAAATTGAATCATATTTTTATACGTGATTGACTTGATGTATTAGTCAAAAGCCAGCACCTAAATGAACATGCATCAATCTTTCCCCAAGTTCGTTCAATTCATTCCAAACATTCACTCTTCCCAAAACTTTATTTTTTCAAGGCAAGTCCAATTGTTTTCTCTATAATTCCTTTATATTTTGATTCATATTCATTCATTATCTAGACACATACACTTATTTTAAATTTGTGATTTAGATTTTTTTATGATTTTTAATTTGTCAATTGTTCTTTTTCTAAATTTGTATTTTAAAATTTTTTTTGTTAATTTGTATAGCGTTAATGTCCATTTATTGAATTTAGTTAATGTTTATATGATTTTGGTCCGTGGGTTAATTTTCATCGTTTGCTTCATGTTTTGTCTCTTATTATTAAAAGCATTTAGTGTTTAGTTATCATCTATTAAACTTTGGTTTTAAGACTTTGATTCTAGGTTAGTGTGCATCATTTGTTTTGATAATTTTTTCTTACTCGTTGTTTGATTGTTTGCTCCCCTAAATCAAAATTCCACATCCATCACTGGCTAAATTCCGCATCCATCACTGGGTATGGCGGCTGTAACACCTTTATCTCAAATTTCCAAATACCAAACTTTGTTGTACAAAAAATTTGACCCACTTGTTGAAATTTTGACGACAGTACTGTTTCAGACTCCGCTGTTATGAATATAATTAAGCCATGAGGGGGCTTGTTAATTTGGACTTGGATTTGCGGATAAAAGTGTGGTACGAAACAATTAATTATCCGTCCTACACATGTTAATCACATTGATGCTGTTTAGAAAAGTGTAAAGGTTAGGTTTTTATCATCTAATTGCTTTTTTGAGCATGTTTTGCATGGCCCTGAGCCGTTGTGAGAGTAGGATTTTTTGTGTTGATAATTTTGTCCACAAGGCTTAGTAAATCCCGACTTGAACGTTTTTAGTGTTTCTTTTCATTTCTTTTCTCTTGTTTAATTTGTTTCTTTTTTCATTTTTTGTATCTTTAGTTTTAGAGGAAAGCTGGGAGTCCAATGACTATTTTCGATATGGAACCTTTTTTTGATGAAAGATAAAATTTTATTCCATTAAATAGCACTAATGGCAGAAAAAAACACTGAAAATGTCACAAAAACATTTAATCTGAAAAATTACTAGATTTAATATATTTATAAAATACCATCAAATGTGCTATCCAACTCGTTTAGGCGTAAAGTTGATGCTGAGATCTGATGAAATAACCCAAGAAATCACAGATCTGATAGATTTGCAAAAACATTGTTAGATCCAATAAACAAACAGCCAAAAAAAAAAAAACTTGTCAGCTCCAAAAAACTAATTGTACTTTCAATATTTTCAATATGGAACTTGGATTTTAAGTTTATAAAAAATTGAAGTATCTGATACTACTTTTGTCCCAAGTATGAACTACTTGGTAGTTTTTTTTTTTTTTGGTGTCTTATAGAGCTCTAGGGGGTCGTAACCCCTATACAATCAGCTCCAAGTAGCTCTAGTAATTACTCTGGTGGATACCGTATTGCTTGGTAGTTTTCATTTTGGTTGCTATGAAATTTAGATTTGCTTATTCTCTGTTCTTATAGAAAACTAAAGTTATTTTTCCTTTAAAACTCTTTATTAGCTTTTTATCCCATGCCAAGCATGGAATTATAAATACTTGAAAACAATTTGAATTTTCAAAATAAAGTAAGGATTTAGGCATTTAATTTTGTGTCCCATATTATATTGAGATTTGAAGTTTGAATTTAGTAAACAATAGCACTGGATATCATCCATCAAATTTATTAAAAATTTTAATAATCTTAGAAAATGATTAGAAACATCTCAATTGGAGAAAGATATATATATATATATATATATATATTGATTGGTTCCAATGATTAAATCTTAAGCTTCATTTCTTTGCCTATTAGTTGTTTTACGTGGATGAAAGTTTAGGTAGATTTTCCACATCAAAAGCCGGATAAAATATTAAAATTGTTTACCTTATCCTTTAAACTATAAAAGAATCGGAAATCATTGCCACTTCATGTTGAAAGTATTACAATGAACTGCCAAACAAAGTAACAAGAATTGGTTTCAAATCTTGATTGTATATCACTTTTCTTTAGACTTTATTTGTCTAGTATAATGTGCAATAACCTTAGACAAATTTTTTTAGAATAAGATGAAGTTTGTTTATATTAATCTCCTGCAAACTATGGAGTGCTTTTGAGAGAATTCAAAATAGTAGAAAAGTGGTTTTCTACCACAAAGCACTCTTTACTTGACTTTTTTATATAGGAGAGATTGTTTAAAACACAAATGAATTTAATAAATACTTGTATGAATAGATTCAAGGTATTATGTACAAATTCATGTACTTTAATTTATGCATCACTTGATTGTATAATCAAAGATATGAATGTATCCTTACATTCAAGGATTCCCACATATATGAATATATTCATGAATGAATATACATTTATCACAATGTATGCACATCTTAAAATTATTTGATTCATAATACAATACATATATGTACATTCTAAAATTACTAGATACAAATTTTGAAATTTCCAATACTTCAGCTCCTGAAGATTATCATTCATGTGAGTTTCACATGAGCAGTAATGGTCTTAAGGGATTCTTCTAAATTGTGATCATGTGGGAGGATCAATTAATCATATTATAGAGACAGTTCATTTATATTTTCTATTCCAAAAAAGAGTTTCAAATTTTGAATTATGTTCCAATGTATGGTTAAGTAAATTTGATGGCAGGAAAAACTCTAAATACCGTCCTTCGACCATTAGACCAACCTATGGTATACCTTTATATTGTCAATTCAACTGTTTTTTCTTTTAGTAATTTACAGAAGGTGAATTGAGTTTGATTTTTGGAGTTGATTAGTTCTTATAATTTGAGAAGGGAAAACCTGTCACAAATTAAAGAGAGTACTTGTTACAAACATATCTTATTATACTATATACACTTATACATAAAGAGGGAGGGAGGTGAAAGGTGTAAATAAATTGTATCATTCAATGTATTGTCTAATCTATCCTAATTTCTAAAGGCAATTGTACCATTTTAACTACCCACCTCCTTACAACCACACCAAATCTGTTGAATTAACTACCATTTCTTTAACAAAAAACTACCATTTTTCTAAAATACTAAAATATAGTTGAATTATTCTAAACTATTACTTTCCAACAAAAGAATAATTCTAATATTTTTTGGTATCCTTTTCTTAGTTGTACACACATTAGGTGTACCTCAACCACTAGTCAATAATAATGTGTAACGAAGAAATGAAGTTTTAGTTCCCAATCTTCAATCTATATGTTGTTTTAGTTCTTAAAGTTCTGGTACAAGTAAATTTGGCCCTCAATGTTTAGCAAATGTACAATTTTAGTCCCTAACAATTTGATAAGAGAAAATCTAATTCTCAAATTTTCCAATTTAAAGCAGATTTACGACATTTGAAGTTTTTTTTTCCAAATTACAGAAGGAATTTTCATGTCTTGATATGTGTCCATGAAATTAAATTTCAAAATAAAGAAGCAAAATAGTAGCTAACTTTGTACAACAAGAACTAATAACTACAATGCTAATTAATTAACTAGCAAAAAGAAGAAAATTTTTTGTTTGAGAAACTAAAGGGCAATAAATTATATGGCCCTCAAATTATTAAGTTGGTCGACTTTTAGTCCTTCAACTATTAAGTGCACATTTTTATCTCTCGAACTTGTAAAAGGATATATTCTCCACCCTTTTAGCTAGGGATAATTTTATAAACCTCCTAGAGATTTATGTTAATATTACTTTGCATCTCTAAAGTTTCAAAAAAGTACAATAACCTCTCCTAAAACCATACTTTTTTGTAACAACCTTACTCTTGCTTCATTAAAAATTCTTATAATAATCATTTAACGAGAAAGTGATATTTTTCTTCCAATTCTATCCTTTATTGTTGTCTTATATAGAATTTTCTACCAAATTGATTATAATGTAAGATTTACAATTTTCGCCTAAAAATTTTCTTTTCCATAATGTTTTCCCTAAAAATTGTTCAAGTAGTAAAAATAATTTTGTCAATATATATACTATGATAGTAATTAGTGGCCCTATCTCACTAATATGGAAGTTGAGTGATATTTTTGAAACTTCAAAGGTGCCAAGTGATATTACCATAAATATTAGGGGAGGGTTCTAAAATTATCTCAAGCTGTAAAGGTGAAAAGGATACCATTTTACAAGTTTAACATGCAAAAGTATGGATTTAATAGTTGGAGGCTAAAAATCAACCAACTATATAGTTTAAGGCCATTCTTGTGGCGGCCCTACTTCCTCCTAAGGCGAACCAGAGGGTTAGCGGGTCGCCTGCCTAGCTCTCGCCAGGACTCACGCAAGGAAACCGACTAAACTCTTTCCACGTACAACTTTAATCAAAACAAAATTTCCTCACCCGAACAAACCAATCCCTTAAACATCCAAAATACTAGAAACACATTAACTTCAGAGATAACATTGACATTGGACATCTGCATGTTCACCCTTAGTACATCTCCAACTAGCTTAACACATAACTACACTTATACAATACAAACCACAAAGTGAAAACCGAAAATTACAAATTCATTCATACAGGCCAAAGTTTAGGGTTTGTACTTTTCCAGTTTCAAGTGGCAACCCAAAACAAAAGATACATAGACCGTTTCGAAGCAATATTTAAAAAAAAAACCAAAAAAAAAACAGATTTCAAATCTCTCGAACGCCAAAACCTGTTAAGGAAAACAAATATCGTGTGGTGAGCTAAAACTCAGTGGTGCCCAAAACATGCAATCATATAACACAAGTAGTAAATAATAACTTCAAGCTTAAATTCAGCAAGTAGAAAAGTGTATAACAGCACAGGGTAGGATACAGAGGCTCTCAGGAGCCATTTCCACGAATTTGATCAAAATTAATCGCAGTTGACCCTCCGTCAACTCTCACTATCTAAAGTCCATGTAGATTCATTATTTTTTTTCTTAACACGCTCCAACCAACTTACTCCCACCGGGCCCGCACACCTCACGAGAGAGTTTGGTATTACTCGAATATACCTTTTTGTAAACTAGTCGAGGGATTCACCCAACGACGTCACATTATAAACTAGTTGAGAGATTCACCCAACGACGTCACATTATAAACTAGTCGAGAAATATTTCAAGCAAGTCACTCGAAAGGTTAGTGCGATAAAGTCACACACTGCCACTTCGATGGTTCAGGAAAATCACTTTCCAATTATCACATAACAAGTCAAGAAAGCACTTTAACACTTTAGTCATAGAACAAGCACGGATACTCACCAAAAGTGAAGCTCAAAAGTCAAGCTGAGAATCGAAGTCCACGTCCTCGCTAAACCCTAGAAATTCAAGTATTTTTAAAAGAAAACTATAAGTTTTACTAAACAAACTCTTGGTTTATATACAAAAGATTATCTGGTATAAAACTAATTTATTTTCTCAGAATAAATCAATAAATCTCTTAGAATTAAAGCTGGTAAAGTAATAGAATATTTCGTATGATTCCTTTAAAGCTACTTTTCTTTCTAGAGGTACAACTAAACCAGTTTAATTCAAACAGGTTTTCTTGCCGAACAAATTTTCCATGCCTTTTTTTTGAAATTGTTCAAATCTAGTGTTTTTAACAATTCCCTCTAAAACAACTAGCCAAGGACAATTTTATGAAAAACTTAAAGTTTGGAAATTAATACAATTATTTCTTAAAAATACTAGGACTAGTTTAAGCAAAGAAAAGAATTAACTAGTTAGTAAGGTTTAAAAAAAAAATCCTGACATTTAAATTTTAGTTTTATCATACTATACTCAATTTCTATACCTGGATAATAAGATAAAATATTTCAATAAAGCTTGACCAAAAATACTCGAATTCAAGAGACCAAAACGGACTTCACGACTCCAACTCATTTGCACTTTGAATTCCAAGTCACCAATATAGTAAAATCACAAACCAAACATCAATTTCACCAGGGCTTCATCAATCATTAGCCCTAAGTCTCAACAGATTCAGTTCCAAACAAAATTCAACAAAGAAGGTCCAAGGTATCAAAACAAACCCAAATCACAACCCATGGACCTTCCAAGTACATTTCGGCCAACTACTTGAACAAATTCCCCAAAAATTAAACTCTTGCAAAAATTACTCACATGGTCAAGAGCTTCATCAATCATTAGCTCTTCGCGTCAAATAACTATTTTTTTTTTACAACAAATCAACCCAAAATGTAAATGTTAAAAGTCACTAACATGTACATGGATACAGGGCCAAGATTTGATACAACATCTTACCCAAGGTTGCAACCAATAATCTCATAATACACAGACAAATACAAATTAAACATTTTCCAGCAATTTTTATTCCAAAATATCCATTCAAATGCCAAGAAAGTCCAACGACTAATCCGCAAGTGGTTTATCAACCAAGTAACTTCCATCTCCAAAAATTCCAACCAAAAAAATCAAATTGTTACCCCAAAATTTACATGCATGACCATCTTAAGATATTCTAAAGTGCAATCAGCAATAATATGGTATTTTACAGCGAATCAAACTTTAATATAACAATTTGGAACCCAAAATTCGTAAAAGAAATCCGAAAAAATTCTTTTCTTCCTCTCTCGGCTAAACTGAGAAATTCCAGCAGTTAATTGATCATAAATCCGAATTTTCTTTGGCTAAAACCTTGTATTTTGCACTCAAATCTCACATGCACAACTCCTTAACTAATTAACTGTCATTTCTAGTCCAAAGCAGGTTCGGATATCAGCAACATTCATCCGTAATTCCAGAAATTTTGCTCAACTACCTCGGGTGAGCTTGCATGCAGAAGATTGTTGTTTCGTTTTTTTTTTTAACCGAACTAACGAACTTCATACAAAGCTTAATCACCTAGTTTTTAGTTAGCTAATCACATTTATAAGCTCAGATTACTTCAGAGAAACAAAATTAAAGCTGCATTTCTGTTTCAGCTTCTCGGCAAATCCCCAATTCCTTCGAATCAGATTTTCCTTATGCTTTGATTCATCATCCGAATGCATCAACTTCACATGCAAGTCCATAACCAGTTTAATCTACTGATTTCAGTCCAGAAATTACCTCTACTGGAAGCTTACTCACGCGATAGAAGCTGAAGTTTTCTTCCTCTCCTCTCGGTTAACTCACGCACGCGATGGATGGTTGGTCTGCTGTCCTGGTTGCCGGTGGTTGCAGGTGCGGTGTTTGTAGTTGGAAATGGCCACAGCTGGTTGAGGTGAAGTTGCAGAATGAAACGGTAGCTCGCGGTGGGGATGAGAAAGGTGATAAAGGTCACGACTATCTCTCGGACAGTTCCAGACTCGCTGCTCACTCAACTTCCTTCCTCTCTTATTTTTTTTCCTTGCTCTCTCACTCTCTCTCACTCTCATCGATGATACCAAGGCAGGGAAATGGAAGTGAAGTGGAGTTGTTATGGGTGGGTCTGATGTGTAGTGGAGAGGATATGGTGAGGAGTTGCGGATGGGGTTGTGTGTGTGGGTGGAGGAAGATGAAATTGCATCCGGCAGAAATGGAAATGTTGGTTTTTAAGGTTGCCCGAGGAAGCTTTGGTGGTGCATGATAATTTCCGAGATTGTGGAGGTTATTTTAGTCTTTTTACATTTTATCCGAATTTTCACTTAAGTCCTCAATTCTAATCTAATTCCAAAATTTACGCCCAACTATAATTTGAATGCCTAATAATATATTAATCTCGCAAAGATTCGATTATCGAGATTTTACCGTCCTAAGTATGCTAAGGCATAAAATTAATCTAACTCAGGCAATATTAATTTAACATAACCAAATCAAGTAATTTAATATTTTAACACAATTTTAGTATTTATAACATAAAATTGTTTTCTCGTACTTAGTTAGGAGTAAGTATACTTAATGCTAGAATTTACTAATGAAATCAAAAGTGCAAATGCAATATGCATGGATAAATAATATATATAGGTAGGGCATTTTTTTCAAGGTCTCACATCCTCCCTCTTAAAAATGATTTTGACCTCAAAATTCTCACTTCTACAGAAATAGTTCAGGGTATTTCTTCTGCATATCTTCTTCCAGTTCCCAAGTTGCTTCCTTTATTCCATGATTTTTCCATAGAATCTTCACCAAAGGAATTTTCTTACTTCTCAATTCTTTTACTTCTCTTTCCAAAATCCTAACTGGTCCTTCCTTATAAGTTAACAACTCATCCACTTCAATTCCTTCCAATTGCAACACATGGCTTGGGTCGGGGTGATATTTCTTGAGTATAGAAATATGAAATACATTGTGAATCTTGACCATGCTTGTAGGCAACCTCAACTGATATGCTACTTTACCGATTCGTTTCAAAATTTCAAAAGGTCCAATATACCTCGGTTTTACCTTTTTACCCTTTTTGGACACTACTCCGCCCTTCACGGGTTTAACTCTTAGGAAAACTTTGTCTCCTACTTCAAATTCCAGATCTTTCCTCCTTGTGTCGGCGTAGCTCTTTTGTCGACTCTGGGCAGTTTGAAGCCTTTCCCTAATTACTTTCACTTTTTCATGAGCTTCTTCCATCCAAGGTATAACCGTCGGATCTAGAATTTTCTTCTCTCCTATTTCATTCCAATGAATCGGAGATCGACACCTTCTCCCATACAATACCTCATAAGGTGCCATTTGAATTGAAGCGTGATAGCTGTTATTATAAGCAAATTCTACTAAGGCCATATACTGACTCCATTTACCTCCAAAATCCAATATACACGACCTCAGCATATCCTCCAAAGTCTGAATTGTCCTTTCCGACTGCCCGTCTGTTTGGGGATGATAAGCGGTACTAAACTTCAACTTGGTCCCCAATGTCTCTTGAAATTTCTGCCAAAAACGCGAGACAAACCTTGGATCACGATCGGACACAATGCTTATAGGAACACCATGCAATCTCATGATCTCTTCTATGTACAACTTGGCCAATTTTTCCAAAGGAAAGCTCATACTCACAGGTACAAAATGTGCGGACTTGGTAAGCCTGTCAACTACTACCCAAACCGCATCAAATCCTTTTTGACTTCGAGGCAACCCCGTTACAAAATCCATGGTTATGTGGTCCCACTTCCATTTAGCGATTTCTAGTGGCTGCAATAGACCAGAGGGTTTCTGATGTTCAGCTTTTACTTGTTAGCATATCAGACATTTTTGTACAAACCTTGCCACGTCCTTTTTCAAACCGTCCCACCAGTATGATTCCTTCACATCATGATACATTTTGTTCACTCCTGGGTGTATAGTATACCTCGATCGATGTGATTCTTCTAGAATTTCTTTCCTTAATTCTTCATCAACTGGAACCACAATTCGATCTTGAAACCTTAACTCTCCTTCAGAACCTAGTTTAAAATCTAGGTTTTCTCCGTTTTGCACTTTCTCCAACCTTTTCTGGATCATGGGGTCCGTTTTCTGTGCCTCTTTAATACGCTCCATCAACGGTGATTTCAACGTCAAGTTCCCAAATAAAATCTTCAATCTCTCCAAACGAGGGTTCCAAATACTAACCTCTTCTAACATATCCCATTCTTTTACCATTAACCCTGCTACATGGGCCTTTCTACTTAGAGCGTCTGCCACCACGTTGGCTTTTCCTGGGTGGTAGTTTATTGAACAATCATAATCCTCCAAAAATTCTAACCATCGCCTTTGTCTCAAATTCAATTCCTTTTGGGAAAACAAGTACTTAAGACTCTTGTGGTCCGTATAAACTTCAAAGGTCACACCGTACAAGTAATGTCTCCATTTCT
This sequence comes from Coffea eugenioides, assembly GCF_003713205.1. Lineage (NCBI taxonomy): Eukaryota > Viridiplantae > Streptophyta > Magnoliopsida > Gentianales > Rubiaceae > Coffea > Coffea eugenioides. Next base: position 170,029 of record NC_040035.1, read on the forward strand.
TTAAGGCAAAAACCACTGCGGCCAGTTCTAGGTCATGCGTTGGATAATTTTGTTCGTGAGGCTTCAATTTTCTAGAGGCATAGGCAACCACTTTACCCTTTTGCATTAGTACGCATCCTAGACCTTCCCTAGAGGCATCAGAGTATACGACATAACCTTCTACTCCGTCAGGCAACGCTAAAACAGGAGCTGTTGTTAAGCGCTTCTTTAACTCTTGAAAGCTTGACTCACACTTTGGAGTCCAGATGAACTTATTATTTTTCTTTGTCAGCTCTGTCATAGGTCCAGCAATCCTTGAAAAGTCTTTGATGAATCGCCTGTAATAACCTGCTAGACCCAAGAAACTTCTAACCTCTGTTGGAGTTTCTGGCTGTTTCCACATTGTGACCGCCTCAACTTTTGCCGGATCCACGGCAATCCCATCTTTAGAAACTTTATGCCCTAGAAAAGAAATTTCATCCAGCCAAAACTCACACTTGCTAAATTTAGCATACAATTTATGCTCTCTTAAGGTCTGCAGAACTATCTCCAAGTGTTTAGCATGTTCCGCTTGTGTCCTAGAATATACTAGGATATCATCAATAAAGACTACTACGAACTGATCCAAGTACTTTTTAAAGACTCTCTGCATTAAGTCCATGAAGGCAGCTGGTGCATTGGTTAACCCAAATGGCATGACTGCGAACTCAAAATATCCATAACTTGTATTGAAAGCAGTCTTAGGTATGTCTTCCTTCTTAATTTTCAAATGATAATATCCTTGCCTCAAGTCCAGTTTGGAGAAAACTACTGATCCTTGCAGCTGATCAAATAAGCTGTCAATCAATGGTAGAGGGTATTTATTTTTCATTGTACCCTCATTTAATCCTCGATAATCAATACACAACCTCAAACTTCCATCCTTTTCCTTAACAAATAGAACAGGTGCGCCCCATGGCGAATCACTTTCTCTAACAAAACCTCTCTCCAATAGATCCTGTAATTGTATTTTCAATTCTTTTAGTTCTGCGGGAGCCATTCGGTACGGAGTCTTAGAAATCGGGGCCATTCCCGGCACTAGTTCAATCTTAAACTCCACTTCTCTCTCCGGAGGTAATGTTTTTAATTCTTCGGGAAACACATCTGGAAATTCCCTTACCACTGGTACATCCTCCAACTTTACTTGGTCACTGGGAGCGTTAATTAGGAAAGCTAAGAAACCTTGCGCTCCTTTATACAATATTTTTCTTGCCCGAACTCCCGAAATCATGGCAGATGATGCTAACCTACCTTTCACATCCAATTTCAGGGTTGCTTCCCCAGGAATCCAAAATTCTACCACTTTTGCTCTACAATCAAGCTTAGCATGGTAATGAGTTAGGAAATCCATTCCTATGATAACATCATACCCTTTTATGTCCAAACTAACTAGGTCTACTAGCATCTTACGCTCTCCAACCCAGAATTCGCAGTTCTTATAGGCTAGGCTAGTGATTATACTCCTATTACCCATAGGTGTCCTAACTTCAAGATCGAAGGGTAATTTAACAGGTTGTACATTAATTCCGGACATAAAAATTGGATTCACAAATGAGTGAGTTGCGCCTGGATCAATTAGTACTCTAGCTAATTGATGAAAGATTGGAAGAGTACATTCCACGACCTCCGAGGAATCAGGTACGGGTTGATCGTCTATAGCGTACACCCTGGCCGGAACTTTGGTCCTATTTCCTCCAGAAGTGGATTGCCTAGCACTCGGAGTACCACCTTGTATTTTTGGACAACCGGAAATCTGGTGCTCACTGCTTCCGCACTTCAAGCACTTTTCTTCTTTCCTCCAGCATCTGTCCTCAGTATGGCTAGTCCTCCTGCAATACCCACAAGTTCCTTGAGGGGTGGTCACACGACCTCCTTGCGGGGCGTTCCTAGTTTGACTCCTTCCACTTGGTCCTCCTTTAGTTCCGATATCTCTTCCCCCTGCACCTCTTGCCCCAGTTCCTCTCGCTAGAGCGCCTCGTGGTGCTCCAGGACTATTTACTCCACCCGTTCCTCGACCCACTTTAGTCGGTGGAGCATTTGCATAAGTCGGCTCCCGACTGCTGCTAGGGCCAAATCTTTTCTTGGCCTGGAAGGATTTTACTTGAGCTCTAGCAACTTCAACCCTCTGAGCTCTCTCAACAGCATCAGCAAACGTGTCTATCCGAACAGCAGCTAATCCCTCCTGGATTTCCATGTTTAGTCCCTGCACAAACCTCCTTACACGCCTTTGTTCCGTGGCTACCAATTCAGGAGCAAAACGGGACAATTTCGTGAATTGGATCTCATATTCGGCGACACTCACCGCCCCCTGCCTACACTTGATAAAATCATCCTCTCTTTTCTCTTGGATGAGAGGGGGTAAAAACTTGGCGTTGAACTCCCGAGTGAAGTTCGCCCAGGTCCTAGGAATATGGTTCCTATCCCAATTGACCCTAATTAGGTTCCACCAGGATTGAGCAGCTCCCTCAAATTGGAATGCTGCAAAAGTCACTTGTCTCTCCTCCGTATAATTTAAAGCTGCAAAAATGTCAGAGATCCTCTCCCACCAACCTTCTGCTACCTCAGGTTCTGGGCCTCCATAGAACTTAGGAGGTCCAAACTTCAAGAATCTCTCTAATGCCCGATCCTCAGTATCGATGAGGCCTCCTTGATGATGAACTGCCCCCGGGGCTTGGTGCTCAGTCATGCGCTCTAGAACATCGGTTATTCTATTGATTGCGGTGGCCACTGGGTCTCCGGCCACGTTTCCCTGACCATGGTCTTGATTGACCTCAGGTTCCTTATCACCACCACCCTCGGGGTGTTGTCTAGTTGATCTCCCACGTTCTCTACCTCTAACTCGTCGATCCATAGCCTAGTTATGCCTATCGATATAAATGAAGTCATTAAGCGAAGATATTGTTATTTACTTACTTATTACTATTATTATTATATATATTTTTCTTTTGTAAGTAAAATCAACACGAATATCAAGGAAAGGAAAATAAAACACTTAACGCATGTATTCACATACCAAAGTTCATACAAATAACAGGTTAGGGTGCCTTCCAAAGTATGGCACACAAGTTGAACGAATATGTACAAACAATCCCTTAAACCAAAAATAGGGACATAGTGCCTCAAAAGTAGGCCATCTAGCTAGACAAAATGCTATGACCTATACTAGTGTCACCCTAACTAACCTTGGAGTGCCTCAAAAGTAGGCCATCTAGCTGGACAAAATGCTATGACCTATACTAGTGTCACCCTAACTAACCCTGGATACCTATTTACAGGCAAAGCAAGGCTAGTCTAACCCTCAGCAGGGCTGCCAGGAGCAACGTCCTCCTCAGGGTTCTCCTCCGGATCCTCCTCAACCCCTGCCTGAGCAGTACCCTGAATGATCCCCATGACTTCGTCTATCATCATAGTGGCATCGGCCCTAATACCCGCATTCCTGTCTTGTACCTCCTCAGCTACTCGAGTCAATCGAGACCTCTGTCTCCCTAACTCCTCACAAGCGGCCTCTGACCTAGCCCTCTCGGCTGTTAACCTCTGCTCGAGCTCAGCTATACGATCCATCTGAGTATCAACCATGATGCTCAACTCCTCGACATCCTGGGTCAAAATGTGATTAGCGTCCCTCAACTGGCGACGCTCGTCGTCCAAGGACAGCACTAACTCGTTAGGGTAGGCATACGTGACCCTACACTGGCATCGAGGGTACCTATCAGCGGGTGTATAACGTATACGAGGTCCTTCGTCTCGTGGCCTATAGGAGATGGACCTAAGAGGCTCTACATGTCCATTAGCCACTCCGTTACCATTAGCATGTCCGTTTCCGTTTTCCATTCCTGCAAAATAACCAAAATCCAAAGGTTAATACTTAAATAGTTAACTTGCTCAAGTACTACTTAGAATGCGTCTAATTATCTCGCTTCTTAACTCTAAAAAGGTTCAGGGTTTCTAGCATATCAAATATATCTTCCAAATAATTTTTCTAACCTAGGCTCTGATACCATCTGTGGCGACCCCATTTCTCCCTAAGGCGAACCAGAGGGTTGGCGGGTCGCCTGCCTAGCTCTCGCCAGGACTCACGCAAGCAAACCGACTAATTTTCCACGTATATACCAAACCAAAACACCATACGTCTCCCGAACAAGCCAAACCATTACAACCAGAATACTAAGTACACATTAACTTCAGAGATAACATTGCCATTGGACATCTGAACGTTCACTCTTAAACACATCTCCAACCAGCTCAACACATAACTACAAAAAAAATATATATGTATATTACAAACCACACAGCGAATTCATAAAGTTCAAATAAATTTATACAAGCCAAAACTTATGGTTTGCACTTTTCCAGGTTCAAGTGGCAACCCAAAACAAAAGATACACAGACGATTCGAAGCAACATTTACAAAAGCTAAAAGCAGACCTCAAATCTCTCGAATGCCAACACCTGTTAAGGAAAACAAATATCGTGTGGTGAGCTAAAGCTCAGTGGTGCCCCAAAACATGCAATCATATAACACAAATAGTAAATCATAACTTCAAGCTTAAATTCAGCAAGTAGAAAAGCGTATAACAGCACAAGGTAGGATACAGGGCTCTCAGGAGTCATTTTCCACAAGCTTGATCAAAATTAATCGTAGTTGACCCTCCGTCAACTCTCACTATCAAAGGTCTATGTAGATTCGTTATTTTTCCTTAACACGCTCCAACCAACTTACTCCCACCGGGCCCGTTCTTCTAACAAGAGAGTTTGGTATTACTCGAGTATACCTTTTTGTAAACTAGTCGAGGGATTCACCCAACGACGTCACAATTATAAACTAGTCGAGGGATTCACCCAACGACGTCACAACATGTTTTTACCAAGTCAGGATAAGAGGCCCTCCCACCCTAAGGTGTGGTACACTCCCCTGCCTGGTAGATTAGTTGACGAGTCCACGCTCCAGTCAACAATTGCAAGATATTCGAGAAAACATTTCAAGCAAGTCACCACTCGAAAGGTTAGTGAGATAAAGTACACACTGCCACTTCGATGGTTCAGGAAAACCACTTTCCAATTATCACATAACAAGTCAAGAAAGCACTTTAACACTTTAGTCATAGAACAAGCACGGACACTCACCAAAAGTGAAGCTCAAAAGTCAAGCTGGGAATCGAAGTCCACGTCTTCGCTAAACCCTAGAAAACCAAGTTTTAAAACTATAAGTTTTACTATACAACCTCTTAGTTTATATATATAAAAGATTATTTGGTATACAACTAGTTCATTTCCTCAAAATAAATCAATACATCTCTTAGAATTAAGGCTAGCAAAGGAATAAAATATTTCGTATGGTTTCTTTAAAGGTATATCCCTTCTAGAGGGCCAAACTAGAACCAAATTTATTCAAACAAGTTTTCTTGCCGAACAAGTTTTCTAAGCCTTTCTTTTTTAAAAAAAAATTATTAAAATCTCAGGTTTGTAACAATTTTCCTCAAAAACAACTGGCCAGGGATAACTTTACAAAAACTTAAAGTTTGAAAGTTAATGCAATTATTTTCTAGAAGTAGTAAAACTAGTTTAAGCAAAGAAAAGAATTAACTAGTTAGCAAGGTTTTAAAAGTTCCAACACTCGAGTTTGAGCATTAACGTACTATACTCAATTGCTAAAGCTTGATACTAGGACAAAATATTTCAATAAGGCTTGATAAAAAATACTCGAATTCAAAGGACCAAAACGGACTTCACGACTCCAAATTACTCATACATTATATTCCAAGTCACCAATGTAGTAAAATCACAATCCAAACATCAATTTCACTAGGGTTTCATCAATCATTAGCACTAAGTCTCAACAGAATCAATTCTAATCGAAATTAAACAAAGGAAGTCCAAGATATCAAACGATTCCAAACCACAATTCATGGCCTTCCAAGTACATTTCGGCCAAACCGTTTAAACAATTCCACCACGAATTAAACTCTTGCAAAACTTGCTCAAATGGCCAAGAGCTTCATCAATCATTAGCTCTTGACAACAAACAATCACTTCCAACCACAATTCATTCAGAATTTCAATCCAAAACAAAAAGAAAGCCACGGCCAACTTAACTCCCAAAATTCTAAAAATTCAGATTTTTTTCCCCTTGTTTTGGCAATCAAGAAAAATTCCAGTAATGACAATTCAAAACGTCCATTAAACCTCCATCTTTTACTTACTTGAAACACTAGAAACATAGCTAATAATCTGTCCAACCAAAACCAAAATAAATAACACACCATTCCAAAAAATAACCTCACCAAAACCTCAACTAACTCAGCTAACCACCATATAATTTCCAGCAATGTAACCAATTAACTTATAGAGCCTTGTCCATAATTTTCTCCAGTTTTTTTTTTCAACTTGACATGCAAAAGGTGATTAGCAAGCTACAAACTAATCTTAAATATCTAGTATAAGCATCTTAGCTAAAATTCAAAGGAAAACTAGTCAAGTGCTCAAGCCCCTTCTCTCGGCCATTTTTATTTTTTTTTCCAGTTTTCACACATCAGTCAGCCAAACACACATTTTCCTCCAAAACATCTTTAATTTATCTTCAAATCTTTCACGCATGTTCAGATCAAGACAATATATTATATGGATTACAGTTTGACATAGAGCTTCAAAACCAAAATTCATAAAGATAGCTGGAAACTTCACCATTTCCTTCATACGGACAACCTAGAAAAAAAATTCCAGCAAAATAACTCTAGGACTTCAGATTTTTTTTTTCTTATCACAGTTCATCAGCTACATGCATGACCAAATAAACAGCTATCTGTCAGTTTTAATCCAAAACCAAGGTCGGACAACATCAAAATCACTAACCAACCAGAAATTCATCCAAGTCGGCTCTCGGTTGGCTTGCATGCAAGCAGATTTTGTTTCCTTCAATTTTCTTGCTTAATCAAAGCTAATTAACCTCATGCAAAGCTTAATCATCCAGATTTTAGTTAGCTAAACACATATTTAAACTCAGATTACCACAAATTAATCAAACAAAAGCTGAAATTTCCAGCTCACACTCTCGGACAGTTCCAATTTCTTCAAAATCAGATTTCCTAAGTCCTAATTCTTCATCCTACCACACAACTCTCACATGCATGCTTATAATCAACATCATCTACCTCTAATCAACTAGTCTAGGTCCAGAAATTACCTAAACTGGAAGCTCAACTCACGCAACTAGCAGCTGAAATATTTCTCTTCTCTCGGCAGTCCAACATACAGCCCGCTAGCTCTCCCTCTCCCTTGCTCAAGCTTGCGACTAGAATGGAGGAAGTTTGGCACTCAATCTCCTCACCAGCTCACGGATGGAAGGAATTCAGAACAGCAGGTCTCTTTTTTTTTTTTATAGCTTGCGGACAGGAAGAAAGGAAAATGAAGGACTCGGCTCCCTCTCTCTCTCACTCCACTCTCGGCTCACGGCAGGAGGAAGGAATAGAATTTGAGTGTTGTTGTGGTGGAATGCAGTTGATATAGTGGAGTATGATAGTGGGGTGTGAGCCGGCATTATGGTTGGTGGAATGGTGGAGTAGATAAAAGGAAATGGAACCGGCTAGAATGGAAATGCTAAGTGTAAAGAATGAGACCGGCATGCTGGAAATGTTTGTATTTGGGGCTTGTTCTAGGAGGTTCCATGGCTGCATGGTTAATTTGAAATGGAGGAGGGCTAATTTGGTCTTTTAACATCTTGTTCGACCATCCACTTAGATTCCTCATTCGTAACTTAACTCCAAGATTTTACCTCAAATGAAATTCGATAGCCTACTAGCACACTAGTCTCGCAAAATTAAATTATCGAGATTCAACGTCCTAAATATAATTATAAGGTTTTTGACCTGAGTCATTTCCGTCTTAATTCTAGGTTTCCGTTAACACCTAACGTTATTAACACTTAAAATTAGCTATTGAAATTCAAGGAATTAATATTAAAGCAATAAAATACTCTACATCATGAAATATTAATTTAACTTAGCAAGATTCAAGTAACTTAATATTTGCACAATTAACTTATTTATATATAAAAATTATGGTCACATACTTATTTAAAAACCAACAATAGTAACGGTTATTAAGAGTCTAAAATGCAAATGCAATATGTATATATATATATATTTTTTTTCAAGGTTCTCACAATTTTAGAGCTTTCACGCGTATTTTAATTATAATCCCTCCCCTCAAAATGAAGCACCTTATACGTGCATGCATTGCTTTTCACCTATTTTAATTTTCTCCTGGGTGCCATCCCATATTTCCTTGTAGGATTATAATCGATTTTCTTAGGTATGCGGATGGTGTGCCATGCGCCCATAGCGATGTCTAAGGGATCACTCAAACCATCGACCGAAGGCCTTGGGATTGATGACCCTTCGCCTCTTGGTCTGAAGGTTTGGGAGTTTGAAACCTTATCGAGTCTAGATGTATTAGTAAGCCAAATCTCATGCATCCATATTAGAAATTATCTAGGATAAAGTCAAGCCTTACCCAATTAGGAACACTAGACACTAGAGGAGGGATTTCACCCATCTTTCTTTACTTTCCATTCTTGTATCATTTATTGTCCCAATGTGCTATGTGTTATTTGTTGAACTAACATCTCTTTGTTTTCTCTTTTTCTACGTACACAAACTTTAGAAATAAGAGTTCTGGCATGGTACTCATTTAGAGCAATACCGTCTTTTATATCAAGCAAGTTTAAATTTTAGTTAATTGCATACGCATATGTATTGCACATTATTTTAGGCTTACCCTGACATTTAAATGGGGCACTTTTAGGTCATATTTTAATTATTTCAGTGTATATTTAATGCGTTTTAATAAATTGTCATCATGCATTAACCATAAAGGGAATGCCGCATAGGGAATCCTATGTTAGAAATAAGCCACCTCGTGTCTCGGATATGTAATCCAATGAGACTTGCATGTTTACAATTTTGTATTGCCTAAGGGGTAAAATCCCGAGGTAAAGTACTAAAAGTGAAATTTCTCCTTAGATGGCTTCATGCAGAATGCTGAACCAGATATCTCGGGAACTAACAGACTAGAAAAATAATATGACACATGAGGTGAAAAGACTATTCAAGTATGTGGGGCATTTACCGAGTCTTCTACACATAACCCCAAATGTTACGATCATTCAAGTTTTGCTTGAGTACTGGGATCCAAAAGGTTCTATTTTCTGATTCGGTGAATGTGAACTAACACTGATTTTAGAAGAAATAGGAGGACTATTGCAGATACCTGGGAAAGGTTATCCTATGGTATATCCAACTAGTGGAACAAGAGAACAGCTTTATAGGTTTTTGGGATTAAGGCAAGCTAGCATGAGCCAACACCCGGATGCGAGATCGTGCCCGTTAGAGTTTCTATGTGAACGATTTGGAGAAAGAGGATCTTATGAAAAGTATCGAACCGATTTTTTCATAAGTAAAGAACATTGGGAAGAGAAGCGAGTGCAAGCGTTTGGATTAGCTTTGGTCAATCTGTTGTTGTTCCTACAAAAGCATGGAAAGATTACCTTTTCCACTATCAACATGGTGCAGAGTCTATTTTTAGGAATTAATGGAACGATCCCTATCTTGGTACCTGTAATCATTGCCGATATCTGCACGGCCGCTACTGAATGTCAAAAGAAGAGAGGTTTCTTCTATAGGTCAAATTTGATACTCCAAATGTGGACAATAGAGCATCTAGCGAAGAGAATGCTCAATCCCTTGGGATCTTGCCTCCCCGCAGAGAATTGGATCGAATCACACCGAGAAAGGGTCAAAATGTATTATCGAATTGCATCTTCGAGTCAGTTTATTCAAGAGTTCGATAACTTGACACCTGATAAGATACAATGAGTTTTGGATTGGACAAAAGTTAAGGATCCGGTTTTCACGACTACCCAACACAATTTTATCCCCCTAGCAAGCACCAATGGATTGGTCGCATATGTTCCGCAACAAGTCATGAGACAATTTGGGTATCCACAAAGAATTCCGATGACACTAGAGATTGAAAATATCATATTCAACAAAGTTGCTGAGAGTCGGAGCATGGTATTGGAAGCTTGGGGAAATATTCTTCGTGGTTTAGAGAACCTGCACTTGGATCAAGTCAACAAATTGGAACCCAAGATCATTTCAGAATATAATGAGTGGATCAAACTGACAGTCGAACAAGCAAGAGAGAAGTCACAGTCTGCTCCCGCTAGCCCTGAAGAGCAGATAGACAAGCTAAAGAAAGAGCTCGAGGATTACCAATTACAGCTTATAATGGCCGATCATGCCTTGGAGGACGCCCGATCACAATTAAAGAGGGAGACAAGAAAAACTGAAAAGTTGGAAAGAGCACTGGATGCATTTGACAAAATTCAAGAAGGAATTCGGAAGCTTAGTATAGGAAGTTCTAGGGAGTCTCAACGTACTAGTTTAGCAAGACATGAGGATTTTGTAAAAATGGTCAGCCGAACCATCAATGAAGCTGTAAAAATGATTAAACTTGTCAGTATTTAATAAGGATTTCTACTTTGATTTGTACATTCACTTACAAGTTTGAAAGTGGGATTTTACCCCAAAGGTATTGTATCATGTTAGGCCGACCCTGGCGTAAAAAGAGATCCCCCATAGGACATGCATCCGAATTATTTAAATATCTACAAACTCATGTCTTTTTCCTTTTTCTTGAATAAATTACAGCAATTTGATAGAAAATCCATTCCTAAATCAGTTTCTTTTTTCCACTATCAGGTATTTTTCACAATAGCTACCCGAAAAAGCCCCATCATCACCAGATCCCGAAGTAGAGCCTTGAGATAGCCTGTAAACATGAGTTCAGTGCTAGAAACTTCGGAAAAATCTATTATAGTTACGTCATCGGACTTCACAACATTGGGAGCTCAGTTAAGTGAAGTACTTGGCAAGTTCAACGAGTTAAGTGCTGAAATGGCCACACAGAGGCATGTAATTGATCAGTTGGTCGCAAGCAACAGTGGTGGTGGTATCCCGAACGACCAAGAACCTGTCGATAATCACCCATCTGCACAAGACCATCAACCACCCCACATATCCAATGCCCAAACAACTTTCCTCCTACTTTCGCTAATCCTCTTGAAAATACCTTTACCCGACTAAATTCAAACTTTTCCTATATGCATCCGAATTATACATTGATGAATTCAACCAGTAGTTAAATCCCTCAAACCCATCCACAAACCAATCTGAACATTCCTCCCAACCCTCAGGGACCCCACCACCACATTACAGAGCCTTTTGTACTGGATACTGCATCTCAAGGGAAGGCAGCGATAGAAGAACAACCTGCACCTTTGACACGAACCTGTTGAGAAAGTTGGATCGATTCGATGATTTTATGAAAAAGAATCCGAGATTGAGTAGGCATGGTGGGTTGGACTATGATGAATTGTGTCTTTTTCCAAATATTCAGTTACAGTGGGATTCAAAACTCCCAAATTCAGCAAGTATGATGGAACTGAAAATCCTAAGAAGCATCTCACGATGTTTTGCCAACAAGTTAGGTAAACCTGTGGATGATGAACATTTACCTATGCGTCTATTTCCGGAAAGTTTGGAGAGAGATGCTCTAGATTGGTATTCAAATTTGAAGTCTGGAGAGGTCAAAACCTGGTTGGATCTGTCAATAGCTTTTGTGAAGCAATATGAATTTAACTGTGAGTTGGCACCGACGCGAACAACACTGGAGGGTACAAAAAGAAAGCCATCGAAAGATCACAGGACCTATGCAAAGCAGTGGAGAAAGTGAGCTGCCAAAGTGGAGCCTCCTATGACTGCGAAGGTGTGACGTCCCCACTTCTCCCTAAGGCGAACCAAAGGGTATCCACGGGACACCTGCCCAACTCTCGCCAGGACTCGAGACAAATCCAATTCAAACCTAATCTAATACTAACAATAAAAGTCAGAATAAAGGTACGAAATCATTTCCATACATATATATATCCAGTCTTACATCACAATTTCAAATTTACAATCACTTTCCCCAAAATATACAACATCCAAAAGTGTCTAGTCGATTACAATCAAAACATTAATACAAAAGTGCCTCAAGTCGGCATTTGCTTAACTCCTTCCAATCGGGTTCCTGTTAAGGAAAACAAACTAATGGGATGAGCCAATACTCAGTGAGGCCAAGAAACACACATGCAAACATGTAATCCAAGTAGCCACAATTTACATAGTAAGTAAAGCTATAAGTTCGAATATTTCACATTTCGAATAGGAAAAATAAACAGAAACAATTCAAGGATACTGTAGCTCTCAAGAGCTAAATTCCACGTAGTCGAGTCGAAGTCTTGATCACATCTCATGTTGACATTTTGTCAACCGCATAAGTATCAAATCCGTAGATACACCACTTTACTTCGAATCCCATCACCGTTACACCCCCTTACCGGGTCCGCTCATCAAAGTTTTTGATAATACTCGAGTATATCATGGCAATACTGCGCGAGTAATGCCGAGCAAGATCTCTCCAATACATCATGCTCTACGAATATCTCAGGGTTTGCTAAGCTTATCGACCAAGCCCATGCTGGCTTGATTCGCAAAGTTAGCCAACGAGTTTGGGCGTCCCCCGAATACGAATACGAATATAAGTCGATGAGCAACGCTCAAATCGACTATTCCAAATAGGAATCACAAATACGAATCACATCCACATTACTAAGTACAAGTCGAATATGAATTCACATAGCCAAATACGAATATAATTTCATATGAAGGAGAACGAGTGTCGTAAAGTACACATTCGTCTCAAAATTTCATATTTACATAACGGATAAGAAACAGATAACCTTTGACGCCCCGAAAAGTATGAGTGTGAGAACCCGTAAATTCCCTAATAATTTTCCTAGGGTTTTTCCCCTTTAATTGCATGTTTTCTGCATTTTCTGGCTTAGGAAATTTATCCTGGTGAATTTTATGAGTAAATATAATTTTTAGATGATTTTTCTAGTATTGGATAGTTTTTGAAAAATTACGGATATATAACGGACGTGGGACCCACTAGTGCGAAAAGTTCGGAAAAATTCGGCCAATTAGGTTAAGTTTTGGATACTGGTTGACATTTATCGGGTGTTAAGAGATAAGTGGAGGATGAGATGTGATTGATGTGAGAGAGACTTAAAGGATAGAAATGCTTTAAATGTAGTGACAAGTGTCACTTGGTGAATGGTGGCACTTGTAGGACAACTATTCATTTTCTTGACTTTTGACCAATTGTTTAAATATCTCAAAAATCACACAAAATTCATTCTTGTCTTCAACTTCTTGGCCGGCTCTCTCTCTAGGAAAAGAAAGAAAACTTCTCCAATTTTCAAGCTTCCATCTAGTGCAAATCATCCAAACCAATTGCTTAAATTTGTTTCTACTCCATAAAATCCCTCCATTTGGTGCTAGTAAGTGATTTTGTGGAAGTGTTCAAGGAAGCTAACGTGTCATACAACTCTCCATCTCTTGTTTACTAGGTGAGTGGTGATTGAACTTCCTCCTACACTTAATGAAGCTTAAGTTGTGCTTAGTGGTAGCTAAAGTGCTGAAATTTGTGGTTTATTTCTTGGTTTGAGATGAATTGGTGAAGTTTTCAATTTATTGATGAATTTTCTGGTTTAATATGAATGTGATGTTGTGGCTATCTTTGATGATGGGAATTGATGTTTAAGGACTCTAGTAGGTGTCTATGATAGATAATTGTAACCAATTTTGGGTTTGGAAGGAATTTGAGAAAGTTAGGGTTTCATAACCCCCTTTCTGTCCGGTTTTGTATCATATGGTTAGAGGCCGAATTGGCCTTGGCTCAAAACATAAAAGTTGTAGGTATTGATTTTTTAAGGGTGCCTGTAAAATTTCAGGTCAATTGGAGTAGTGTAGAATGAGATAAGCCGAAATTACTATTGCTGTTCTGGGTTCATCAGGATGTAAGAACTGCGTCTGAAATTGGTTGTTTTGACTGGAATTGTTTTGGATTTGGTTGTTGAGGTCTTCTGATGAAATGTAGCTTGATGTCCTAGCTACCATATTCCTTTGGAATTTATGCATTTGGACCTGTTTAGATTGAGTTGTACTGATTACAGCATAGTGTAATTTGTAAACCTGCAATTACGGTTCTGGTTTGTTATTTGGCATATTTGACTTAGTTTTGCTGGGATTTGGACTGAGTGACCTTCTACATTGTTGTAGCCCTGGTTCTTAGCTTCGAAACGGTGGGTCTTGGACCTCCATCCGATACTCGTAGTACCTTTGGTGCCATTACCGCAAAAGGACATCAAAACTGTTTTTCTGGTTTTGAGCTTAACTTTCATTTCCGGAATTTTCCCTAGCTTGACTTGTACTAGTACTACTTGGAACTTGCTGAATGACTATTAGATGAACTTGTTGTTGTGTGTGAACCTTTGGGACTGGCTGAGGAAATAATGAAGCCTTGATGGCTGGAAAAGTAAAGAAATTTAGGGGAAGTGCTGTCCGAACTTTGAAGGGATTTGTTTGCATTGAGTTTGTGATCTAAGACTCGGATTTGAGCAAGGCAATGATTTGATGGATGGTTTCTGAGCCATGGAGGTGAGTGACCCTAAACTATTTCCAAAGTACTTCTGAAATGTTTCTTATATTATTTACTTTTGAACTGTTTCCAAAGCTACTTTTGAACTGTTTTCTTGCATATCTTGCGTGCTTATATGAAAGTGTTCCTTGTTTGATATATTTCCTTGACTTCATGACTTGTATTATTGATTGATAACGTGTTACGTGCTTTGAATGATTTCCAAAACGAGCTTTCTAGGCGAGTGTGTATTTTATCGCACTCGACCTAAATCAATGTGAAATTTTCATGATAAATGATTAAATGCTACTTGCGCATGAATGTAAGCCTTTTGGGCTGAACTGGCCATTGCCCCTTGTTACCGGTCGTCTCGAGCCAGAAACGGACTCGGTCGGGCGATTAGGGACCTGGGTGAACGTTTGGTATACTCGAGTATTACCTTTGTAGGTTGGTGGAGGTTGGTGGAAAATGATGCAATTTCAAATGAGAAAAAAAGAAAAGGAAATGACAGGAGAACGAATGTATCTTTTTCATGAATGTTACTATCGCTTTCCATTGTACATGTTTCTTGAATTATTGATACTCCATATTTAATGTTTTGTAAATGTCGTAATTGTTTCTGGACTTATCATTTGATTTATGACATCATTGAAATGAATTATTGTGAAACCGATTTGACTACTATTTTTTTCTGGTTACTCGCTGAGCTTCTAGCTCACCCCAAAAATATTTTATTCCCCTCCACAGGGCTCGTGGCGAAGGAAGCCTTGTTGTGATTTTATTGTTGTGGAATTCCTCTTGTGTAATAATTGGGATCATGGATCAGAGTGGCGCAGTGGAAGCATGGACGCTTCGCTTTTTATATGTAAAGTTTGGGAACCTTTGATGTATATTTGATATATATATCTTGAATTTCAATTGAGGATTGTAGTGAACGACTGAGTCCTGGCGAGAGCTGGGCAGGCTGTGACAGCCCCACCTTCCCCTAAGGCGAACCAAAGGGGTTAGCGGACTGCCTGCCCAGCTCTCGCCAGGACTAACGGTACAGTATAAAGCGATCTATCACGTTTGAAACTTATAACGCGCGCAACAAGGCAAAAGGGCAAAATATCCCAAAATAAAAGAAACGAACTCCAGAGTCGGCCATGAATAGTAACCGACCCGTCCGAAACCCAACCAAGCATCGAAATACATATACAACATAACATTAGCCATTTACAAGCCACAACGGCAAGCCAAAACCATTCACTAAGGAAGTACACATTCGATTTGCCGATCAAAAGGAAATGAACCCGTTATACATTAGGGTTTCACTTCAAGAGCAATACAAAAGACATTTACATGCTCAATTCGGCAATTGACTATCCAATCCATTCTCAAAAGTAATTATCACCCTGTAAGGAAAACAAATAACACGGAATGAGCTAAAGCCCAGTGGTATACCACCCAATAAGCAATCAAAGTCATATAAGAATGAACTTTCATTTAAAGTGCACAAATAAGCAATGAAGTAAAACGGTAAAAGGATACGGTCGGCTCTCAAGAGCCCATTTCCACGCTTCCAATCTTGATCCAACCTCATTGACTCTCCGTCAATGTTAAAAGTACCAAACCGTAGACCACCCTTTACTTCCAATCCTTCCACCTAACATACCCCAACCGGGCCCGCACTTCATTTCAGTAGTTTTTGGTAATACTCGAGTTTACCGGAACCAAGGGTCTCATTACCACAAGGTTCCCCAGTACAGTCCCCGTGGCAATTCAATCTTCACGACCAAGCCCTCGCCGGCTCGATCCAATTGACTACCAAACGAGGTTGAGCTCAGTAATACAGTAAGGCCGTTGGACATCGTCCAAACGACACCAATTCAGTTTCCATGAAATGGAATTCACCAACCAATATATCAAGTTCAGTAATGCAATAAAACGGTAACCAATCAGTGACAATATCAAAAGAGGTGAGGGCGGTCAAGTACACCCTCACCTTAATCAATTTCAATATCCAAGTAAGCCATCAAGGCATCACATAACATTTAACAAAGCCACATAGTAACAATTTAGTGAGTGATATACTCACCAAGTGAGAAAGTGGTGTTTCATACACCGTGGTCACCAAGACGTCGTGAGCTATCGTCACGCCCTAGAATCACGCAACAAATGCAATGAGACTCGATAACGAGTCATATAGCAATGCTAAACACAACCCCAATAGGGTTTCATATGCATCAATGTGCATAATAGCAAACCAGAAATTAGAAAATGGCCTTAGTCTTGGCCCCAAATAGAAAACTGTTTTGCCCTTATTATGCGGTAATGGTGTAAAATTCTCTACGGTTATCGGATGGGGGTGTAAGACCCACCGTTTCGAAGCTATAAAACAGGGCTACAACAATGTAGAAGGTCACTCAATCCAGTTCCTAGCTTAACTAGGTCGAACATCCCAAATACTATACCAGAATTACCAAAACAGGTTTGTAAAACACAGAAAACTGTAATCGGTATGTCTCAGTCCATACAAGTCCAAATGCCGAAATTCCAAAGGCATAAGTTAGCTAAGTCATCCAGCTACATTTCATCAGAAGACACCAACTCCAAAATCCAAACCAATTCCAGTAAAAATAGCCAATTACTATCGCAGTTTTCGCATTCTGTCCAAAGCAGAACAGCTACAGTAATTTCGTCATAACTCATTCTACATTCATCCAAATACCCTGAAATTTTACAGGCACCTCAAACACATCAATACTTACAACTTTCATGTTTTGAGGAAAGTCTAATTCGGCCTCTAACCCAGTGATCTAAAATCGGACAGAATTGGGATTTTAAGAACCCTAGCTTTTCAATTTTCACACCAAATCCAAAATTGGTTGCATTTATCCACATTTCACATCCACTAGAGCCATTATAGTCCATTGCCAATCATCACAACCAACCACACCATCATAATCCAATTAAACCAGAAAAATCATCATAAAATGGAAAACTTCACCAAATCAATTCAAACCAAGATAAAAACCAGAAATTTTAGCACCCTTATCACTAATAAGCACAACATAAGCATCATTAGGTGTAGTAGGGTGTTTCAAGCTTCACTTACCAAGAACCAAGAGAGAAGAAGATGTTGGGCACCTTAATCCTTCAAACAAAGTTCACCAAACAACTTACTAGCTCTAGAAGGAAGAATTTTATGGAGTGAAATGGATGGAAGCAAATGTTTTTGGTTGATTTGCACCAAGTAGAAGCTTGAAAATTGAAGAAATCTCCTTCCTTTCTTGCTCAAGGTGGCCGGCCAACAAGGAGAGAAAAATGGTGAATTTTGTGCAATTTTTGGATATTTAACCTTTGGTCAAAAAAGTCAAAATTGTGAATAGTAATTCTTAAAAGGTATCCAATAAGAAGATGACATGTGGCACTCTATTAAATGCATTCTTATCATTCTTTTCTCTCTCACATCAATCACTTCACACACACTACTTATCTCTTAACACCCGATAAATTTTTCACAGTATCCGAAACTTAACCTTATTGGCCGAATTTTTCCGAACTTTTCGCACTAATGGGTCCCACGTCCAATATAGATTCTTGATTTTCTAAACATTCACCAATGCTAGAAAAAATCATCTAAAAACTAGAATTGCTCATAAAATCCACTAATAAAATATTTCCAAGCCAGAAAATGCAGAAAACATGCAATTAAGGGGAAAATAAACCCTAGGATAATAATTAGGGTTTTACGGGTTCTCACACTCTCCCCCCCTTAAAAGAATTTCGTCCTCGAAATTTCTCACCTTAATTCTCGAAAAGGTTTGGGTATTTCTTTCGCATTTCCCCTTCCATTTCCCAGGTAGCTTCCTCAACTCCGTGGTTTCTCCATAGCACCTTCACTAGAGGAATCCGCTTGTTTCGGAGCTCTTTGACTTTTCGATCGAGTACTTGGACTGGTTTCTCTTCATAGGCCAGTGATTCATCTACTTCGATATCCTCCGGTTGTAAAACATGAGATGGGTCAGGATGGTACTTCTTTAGCATCGAGACGTGGAATACATCATGGATTCGAGAAAGACTGGACGGTAGCTCCAATCGATACGCGACCACTCCAACCCTCTGAAGGATCTTGTAGGGTCTGACGTACCGTGGTTGAAGCTTCTTTCCTTTACCCGTTGTAAGACTTCGTAAGGGTGTGATCTTGAGAAATACGTAGTCCCCAACTTCAAACTCCAAGTCTTTTCTTCGGTTATCTGCGTAGCTCTTTTGGCGACTTTGGGCAGTTTGGATTCGTTGCCGTATCAACTTGCTTCTCGTGTGCCTCTTCCATCCATGGAATAGTTGTCGGGTCCAGTGCTTTCTTTTCGCCAACCTCGTCCCAGTAGATCGGTGAGCGGCACTTGCGTCCGTAGAGAGCTTCGTACGGAGCCATTTGAATTGACGAATGGAAGCTATTGTTGTACGCAAATTCTACCAAGGTCATGTACTGACCCCAATTGCCTCCAAAGTCCAGAATACAGGTTCGTAGCATGTCCTCAAGAGTCTGAATCGTCCGTTCTGACTGGCCATCCGTCTGAGGGTGATAGGTAGTGCTTAAATTGAGTTTCGTCCCCAGGGTTTCTTGGAACTTCTGCCAAAACCGAGATACGAACCGTGGATCCCGATCAGAGACAATGCTCACCGGCACGCCGTGTAACCTTATAATTTCATCCATGTACAATCGGGTCAATTTGTCCATTGAGTACTTCATGTTCGCCGGCAAGAAATGGGCCGACTTGGTTAATCGATCAACGATCACCCAAACAGCATCGTGTCCTCTTTGCGTCCTCGGTAAACCGGAAACGAAGTCCATGGTGATGTTTTCCCACTTCCACTCGGGTATCTCCAAGGGTTGTAACAAACCCGATGGCTTTTGATGCTCCGCCTTTACTTGCTGGCAAATGAGACATTTCTGCACGTACTGCGCGATTTCCCTCTTCATATTGTCCCACCAATAGGTTCCTTTCAGGTCTTGATACATCTTGCTGCTACCCGGATGGATTGTATACTTGGACCTATGAGCTTCCTCCAAAATTTCTGTTTTCAACGATTCCTCCATTGGTACCACTATTCGATCTCGATATTTCAACATACCCTCAGGACTCAGATTGAAGTCCGTTGTTTCTCCCTTTTCCACTTTCTCTCTCCACTTCCGTACCATCAAATCCTCGCCTTGCGCCTCTTTTATACGTTCCAGTAGAGTGGAGGTCACCCTTACATTGCTAAATATTACCTTATGACTCCCAAGACAGGGTTTCCACTCGCACACGGATTCTAGTAAATCCCACTCCTTAATCATTAGCCCTGCCACTTGCACTTTACGACTCAAGGCATCTGCTACCACATTTGCCTTTCCCGGATGGTAATTGATCGTACAGTCGTAATCTTCCAAGAATTCCATCCATCGCCGTTGTCTCATATTCAGTTCCTTCTGGGAGAAGAGGTACCTAAGACTCTTGTGATCCGAAAACACTTCAAAGGTCACCCCATATAGGTAATGCCTCCACTTTTTCAGTGCAAACACAACTGCAGCTAATTCCAGATCGTGAGTCGGGTAGTTCTGCTCGTGAAGCTTCAATTTCCTAGAGGCAAAAGCAATCACATTCCGGTTCTGCATCAAAACGCATCCCAATCCTTCTCGCGACGCGTCTACATATACTGCAAACCCGTCCACTCCATTTGGCAAGACCAGTACCGGAGCCATGGTCAATCTTTTCTTTAATTCCTGAAAACTCGTTTCGCATCGGCCGTTCCAGATAAACTGGCCATGCTTCTTTGTTAGGTCAGTTAAAGGTCCTGCCAGTTTGGAAAAATCCTTAATAAACCGTCGGTAATATCCAGCCAGCCCTAGAAAGCTACGAATTTCCGTGGGGGTTTCTGGCCTCTTCCAATTTGTCACGGCCTCAACCTTCGCCGGGTCCACTGAAATACCTTCGTGGGAGATCACGTGCCCTAGAAACGCTACTTTCTCCAACCAGAACTCGCATTTGCTAAACTTGGCGTACAGTTGATGTTCCTTCAATGTCTGCAACACCACTCTCAAATGCTCCTCATGCTCCTCGCGTGACTTAGAGTAGACCAAAATGTCGTCAATGAACACCACGACAAATCGGTCCAGGTAGGGTTTAAAAACCCTATGCATTAAGTCCATGAAGGCGGCGGGAGCATTAGTCAGTCCAAAGGGCATAACGGCGAACTCGTAATGCCCGTATCTTGAATTGAAAGCAGTTTTCGGAATGTCCTCCTTCCTAATCAACAACTGGTAGTATCCCTGTCGGAGGTCCAACTTTGAGAAGACCACTGCTCCTTGCAGCTGGTCAAACAACTCGTCGATGTGGGGCAGTGGATACTTGTTCTTGATCGTAACGTTGTTCAACCCCCTATAATCAATACACATCCTCAACGTTCCGTCCTTTTTCTTCACAAATAGGACCGGAGCTCCCTAAGGAGACTCACTCTCGTGGATGAATCCCCGCTCCAAAAGATCTTGTAATTGCAACTTAAGCTCTTTAAGTTCTGCAGGCGCCATTCGGTAAGGGGTTTTTGAGATAGGTGCGGTTCCAGGTAAAAGATCTATTCGGAATTCTATCTCCCTTTCCGGAGGTAAGGCTACTAACTCATCAGGAAATACATCCGAAAATTCCCTCACTATAGCCACGTCTTCTACTTTTAACTTATCCGTAGGGGTATTAATTAAGAAAGCCAAAAATCCTTGCGCCCCTCTACTTATCAGTTTCCTAGCTCGAATGCCCGAAATGAGAGCAGATGAGGCTAACCTACCCCTTATATCTAACCTTAAGGTTGCCTCGCCAGGAATGCGAAATTTAACTATTTTCGTTTTACAGTCCAGTTGGGCGTTATATTTGGCTAACCAGTCCATACCCAAAATCACGTCGTACCCCTTAATGGACAAGCTAATCAGGTCTCCTAGAAATCTCCTTTCACCAACCCATACATCACAATCCCTATAAACCATACTAGTCACCAAACGTTGATTCCCCGTAGGTGTACTAACCTCTAAGTCATATGGTAAGCTAGCAGGTTTTATATCGATGCCACACATGAAATCAGGGTTAACAAACGAACGAGTGGCACCAGGATCAATTAAAACTTTGGCAAAGCGGTGGAAAATAGGGATCGTACCTTCCACCACCTCGGAAGACTCTGGGATCTGGTGGGGCTCTAAGGAATATACCCTAGCCGGAACTTTTGGTTTGGCTCCGTCTCCCTTGGCCAATCCAGTATTGGTCCTCGACGGTAGTTGGCTCCCCTTTCCGTCTTGTTTCAGGACCGGACATGTAGCCAGCTGATGGTCCGCACTTCCACACCGCAGGCATTTCCCCAGTTTCCTCCAGCAATTATCCTCGGTGTGGTTTGTCTTCCCACAGTGCCCACAGGGACCGCGAGGTGCAGAAGCCGAGCCACTCTGAACATTTCCCCTCGGTCCTCGCCCAGCTTGACCACCCCTGAACGGAGTCCCTCTGCCTGATCCGGACTGTCGACCACCACCCATGCCCCGTCAAAATTTGGAGGGAGTGCTCTTCTCACCCTGTCCAGAAGTACTCCCAGGAAAGCCACGCTTCTTGGCCTGGAAGTTTCGGACCTGTAACCGTGCACTTTCCACTCGTTGGGCTTTTTCCATTGCCTCGCTAAAAGTAGTGATTTGAGCCGCCGCGAGGTCTTTCTGGATCTCAACGTTCAAGCCCTGAATAAAGCGCCTCACCCGTCGTTGCTCGGTCATGATTAGTTCAGGCGCGAATTTGGACAGGCGGGTAAACTGGCTCTCGTACTCCGCCACAGTCTGAGCCCCTTGCCGGAGCCGGATAAACTCGTCCTCCTTCCTCTCCTGGACTAGAGGAGGGAAAAACTTAGCATTAAATTCTCGAATGAAGTTCACCCAAGTTCTCGGTGTCTGTTCCCGCTCCCATTTCTGCCTAATTACGTTCCACCAGGAACGGGCAGCTCCCTCGAGTTGAAACAAGGTAAATGTCACCTGCCGTTCCTCCGGGTAGTGTAGGGCCGCGAATATATCAACCATTTTCTCAAGCCACTTCTCGGCGATGTCAGGGTCGGGTCCCCCAATAAACTTCGGCGGAGAGAACTTTTGGAAACGTTCCAGTGCTCTATCTTCACTCTTAACGTGGTTACCAGGGTTCCCAGGGTTAGGGTTTGGGTTTTGGCCCTGTTGTTGCACTACTTGTGCGAGTAGGTTGGTCATTTGCTGCATAGCAGCAGCGATTTGCACATTAGGGTCTATTTGGGGTTCAGGATTTGGTCCAGTAGAAGCTTTCCCCGTTTCCCTAACCGGTGCGGGTTGCCTACCGCGCCCGCGTCCCCGACCACTTCGTGTTCCTTCCATAAGTTCACTCGGTCTAGGCAAAAATACTAAGCCAAAGCAGTAATAAAGCAGGTAAGTATCACATAAAATTTCACATATCACATGTTTATACGTCGCAAGCATGAGCACATACACACATATATACAAGCCAAACATATATATACAAGCAGTCAGTCAAGTACGGCCAAGGCACGTACGTACACAAAAGATCCACCTGAGGATAGGCCTATCAAAAGAAATTTACACGTAGCTAACTCTACATCCAAAACGGTTAGCTAAGGCTCTATCCCTATCCGCCCTATACACCAGACCAAAACTATCTATAACAACTCTAGGAGTCATAACCTAGCCCGAAGATGAGCTATGAGACCCACTAGACGGAGTGGATCCATCCCTAGCCTCAGACCCCGCACAGGAGTCCTTATCGCTCACTCCTTCCACCACCTCGGCACAGAGGTTTAGGATTGCAGCGGCTCGATTCCTCACCTTTCGAGCCCTCTTAGACTCGCGCTCACGCGCCTCCCTCAGCTGGGCACAGAGGTCATCGACTCTATCCTCCGCCTCTAGTACATCGTACTTCAGCTCCTCTATCCTTTTAGCTTGCCCCTCGTTGGCCGCCTTTAACTGATTCACCTCAACCTCAAGCTTGGCATTAGCTTTTGCCAGCTCCTTTCTTTCCTTCACAACCGCCAAAACGAGGGCATTCGGGTAAGCATACTTCTCTTTACACACGCACCGCCGGAGACGGTTAGACGGGCTCCAACGAATAACGGCCCCCTTTGGCCGGATCTGGTACTTAATCATCGGGAGCGCTACACGGGGTCGCTTGGCCGCAGGGCCATTACTAGGTCCACTGGAACTGTCCATCCTACACCAAAAGTGTAAATAAATAAGAATCAATAAGCTTAAAGACCATAAACAATAAACCCTCAGATCAAGCATTCCTATAACACCCAGGCTAATTCAAACCTAGGCTCTGATACCACCTGTGACAGCCCCACCTTCCCCTAAGGCGAACCAAAGGGGTTAGCGGACTGCCTGCCCAGCTCTCGCCAGGACTAACGGTACAGTATAAAGCGATCTATCACGTTTGAAACTTATAACGCGCGCAACAAGGCAAAAGGGCAAAATATCCCAAAATAAAAGAAACGAACTCCAGAGTCGGCCATGAATAGTAACCGACCCGTCCGAAACCCAACCAAGCATCGAAATACATATACAACATAACATTAGCCATTTACAAGCCACAACGGCAAGCCAAAACCATTCACTAAGGAAGTACACATTCGATTTGCCGATCAAAAGGAAATGAACCCGTTATACATTAGGGTTTCACTTCAAGAGCAATACAAAAGACATTTACATGCTCAATTCGGCAATTGACTATCCAATCCATTCTCAAAAGTAATTATCACCCTGTAAGGAAAACAAATAACACGGAATGAGCTAAAGCCCAGTGGTATACCACCCAATAAGCAATCAAAGTCATATAAGAATGAACTTTCATTTAAAGTGCACAAATAAGCAATGAAGTAAAACGGTAAAAGGATACGGTCGGCTCTCAAGAGCCCATTTCCACGCTTGCAATCTTGATCCAACCTCATTGACTCTCCGTCAATGTTAAAAGTACCAAACCGTAGACCACCCTTTACTTCCAATCCTTCCACCTAACATACCCCAACCGGGCCCGCACTTCATTTCAGTAGTTTTTGGTAATACTCGAGTTTACCGGAACCAAGGGTCTCATTACCACAAGGTTCCCCAGTACAGTCCCCGTGGCAATTCAATCTTCACGACCAAGCCCTCGCCGGCTCGATCCAATTGACTACCAAACGAGGTTGAGCTCAGTAATACAGTAAGGCCGTTGGACATCGTCCAAACGACACCAATTCAGTTTCCATGAAATGGAATTCACCAACCAATATATCAAGTTCAGTAATGCAATAAAACGGTAACCAATCAGTGACAATATCAAAAGAGGTGAGGGCGGTCAAGTACACCCTCACCTTAATCAATTTCAATATCCAAGTAAGCCATCAAGGCATCACATAACATTTAACAAAGCCACATAGTAACAATTTAGTGAGTGATATACTCACCAAGTGAGAAAGTGGTGTTTCATACACCGTGGTCACCAAGACGTCGTGAGCTATCGTCACGCCCTAGAATCACGCAACAAATGCAATGAGACTCGATAACGAGTCATATAGCAATGCTAAACACAACCCCAATAGGGTTTCATATGCATCAATGTGCATAATAGCAAACCAGAAATTAGAAAATGGCCTTAGTCTTGGCCCCAAATAGAAAACTGTTTTGCCCTTATTATGCGGTAATGGTGTAAAATTCTCTACGGTTATCGGATGGGGGTGTAAGACCCACCGTTTCGAAGCTATAAAACAGGGCTACAACAATGTAGAAGGTCACTCAATCCAGTTCCTAGCTTAACTAGGTCGAACATCCCAAATACTATACCAGAATTACCAAAACAGGTTTGTAAAACACAGAAAACTGTAATCGGTATGTCTCAGTCCATACAAGTCCAAATGCCGAAATTCCAAAGGCATAAGTTAGCTAAGTCATCCAGCTACATTTCATCAGAAGACACCAACTCCAAAATCCAAACCAATTCCAGTAAAAATAGCCAATTACTATCGCAGTTTTCGCATTCTGTCCAAAGCAGAACAGCTACAGTAATTTCGTCATAACTCATTCTACATTCATCCAAATACCCTGAAATTTTACAGGCACCTCAAACACATCAATACTTACAACTTTCATGTTTTGAGGAAAGTCTAATTCGGCCTCTAACCCAGTGATCTAAAATCGGACAGAATTGGGATTTTAAGAACCCTAGCTTTTCAATTTTCACACCAAATCCAAAATTGGTTGCATTTATCCACATTTCACATCCACTAGAGCCATTATAGTCCATTGCCAATCATCACAACCAACCACACCATCATAATCCAATTAAACCAGAAAAATCATCATAAAATGGAAAACTTCACCAAATCAATTCAAACCAAGATAAAAACCAGAAATTTTAGCACCCTTATCACTAATAAGCACAACATAAGCATCATTAGGTGTAGTAGGGTGTTTCAAGCTTCACTTACCAAGAACCAAGAGAGAAGAAGATGTTGGGCACCTTAATCCTTCAAACAAAGTTCACCAAACAACTTACTAGCTCTAGAAGGAAGAATTTTATGGAGTGAAATGGATGGAAGCAAATGTTTTTGGTTGATTTGCACCAAGTAGAAGCTTGAAAATTGAAGAAATCTCCTTCCTTTCTTGCTCAAGGTGGCCGGCCAACAAGGAGAGAAAAATGGTGAATTTTGTGCAATTTTTGGATATTTAACCTTTGGTCAAAAAAGTCAAAAATGTGAATAGTAATTCTTAAAAGGTATCCAATAAGAAGATGACATGTGGCACTCTATTAAATGCATTCTTATCATTCTTTTCTCTCTCACATCAATCACTTCACACACACTACTTATCTCTTAACACCCGATAAATTTTTCACAGTATCCGAAACTTAACCTTATTGGCCGAATTTTTCCGAACTTTTCGCACTAATGGGTCCCACGTCCAATATAGATTCTTGATTTTCTAAACATTCACCAATGCTAGAAAAAATCATCTAAAAACTAGAATTGCTCATAAAATCCACTAATAAAATATTTCCAAGCCAGAAAATGCAGAAAACATGCAATTAAGGGGAAAATAAACCCTAGGATAATAATTAGGGTTTTACGGGTTCTCACACAGGCGGCCCGCCGAACCCTCTGGTTCGCCTCAGGGGGAGGTGGGGCCATGACATAACCACTTAACAACAAGTTCATGCACTTGACACTCACAGTGATTCAAGTAGCAAGTTCAAATGATGGTTTAGGCGTCTCCCGCGAGATCCTCTGGAAGGTCCTCTTGAGCGCCTGAGCATTTAATAATAAACTATCACTTATAAACCCCAATTAATAAGGAAGATTGCACTCTTGTACAATCTAAGAAATTTTCACGAAAATGAGCCTTAATTATTCGTAAATCGAGGCTCAAAAGTGGGGTTTTAACACACAAGCAAAATCTGATTTATATCCTTAAAATCGAGTGTAAAACGATCAAGTGACATTAAAAGGGAAAAGAGAGTTTGAACAACTCCATTTCCTTTCAGTTTCAAAATTTTCAGATTTGTAACACTTACTTTGAAAAATCGTATCTCATTCTCTATAAGTCCAGAATTGGAAAACTTGGTACCGTTGGAAACCCCTTAGAAAGTAAAGTCCTTAGAAGACAATTTTCCATGATTCCAAACGAAAGGTATCCAAAAATTAGCTCAAAGTTGCTGTTCTGGGGCATTGAAGACAGATTTAGGTTGGTTTTTGGCCAACTTTGAAAATTTGGCAAAATTCACTTGATTGGAACTAGCCTTTGAAATTTGGAACTCTATTAGAGTTACAATCCAAGTTTACAAAAAAACAAGCAGAATGAGAAACGGAGTTTTGGGCACTAAGATATGGCAACTCAAATTTACCAAAATTTCCTTGTGAAACAAGGGTTTTCCAAACTCGAGTCATGAACTTTGGTAATTTAGTCGAGCAGCGAAATGGACTCGGATTGGTACCAAATTCAGCAATATAATACTCCTATTTAAAGGGTATCCCTCTATCAAATTTCATGGAAAAATACCTTCGGGAAGGTAGTCAACCAAACAACCAAAGTTTCGAAAAATCCTAAGGCAAAACTGCCTTGAGCTTCTTGTTTTCCATTTCCAAACATTTGGCCAAGGAAAATCCTTCAAACATGATTCATTTGTGTAGGCAAAGCCTAAAGAACATTCATGGTACATTTGGTAAGTGTTTTAACTCCAAGAAATTTAATTGGCAAGTCCACACCAAGTCTAGTATCAATTCTGCCCAAAATTTAGGGTTTTCAAGAACAGGGCAGGTTTCGTATTTTGATCACAAATCACTCAATTCAACTCGGAATTGAGCATGGTTGGTGGTGTTGGAAAATAAATTCATAAAAATATAATTTCACAGAAGAAATCGTTTTGAAATTCAGCACACAACTAGCTCAAATTTGAGCCTCAAGTTGCAGCTTCTGAACTTCGTTCCAGGAAAATAGAGAAACAGGACAGTCATCTTTAAACGGTTGGTACGGGATATTTAGGTGGAATTAGGGGGTGAATTTTATACCGTTAAAAATCTGGGAATGTCTAGTTTCAAATGCCACTGACCGCACTTGATTTTGACATCGGAGCACAGAGTTATGGACGAAACAAGAAAGCTGTCTGAGCATTACTGGGAAATTTTCCAGGTTTGCTAGCTTTGCGAGATTAATCCATTTGACCAACCCAACCTCAATATTTTTTGATGAAACTTTATACACCATCTAAACAACATATAAACATCATATACAAGCCATTAGAACCTCAAAATTTTGCACCAAAGTGCTTGAACTAAGCAGGGGAAAAATGGTCACTTTTGGTTATTGCACCTTGAGTTTCTATCAACAACCCAGCATTAATCCACTAGTTTAGGCACTAAATAAACATCATTACCAGCAAAACACCACAAATCAGTCCATACATCCAAGGTGGGAGTTCATAGAGCCCACATTCAAAATTTTCCAACAATAACAAGCCACCACATGAATTTACAACCTCATAAGTGCACTACTACTCCCATAAGTTAAGAATTGTAAGGTGGATCATCCATTACCTCAAGTGATGACTTAGGCAGAAATTTTTGTCCTCTTACAGCTCACAAAAACCATGGAAAGTAGCCCCCTTTTGTAGCTCAAGATGATCACCAAGTGTTTAGCTAAGTATGGGTGAATTTTGGAGTGATTTGGGTGAGAAATGAAGGTGAAATGAAGAAGAAACTTTGGTTCTTTTCTCTTGGTGTTGGACGGCAGCTTTGAGGAGGAAGACGAATGTTGTTGGCTGATAATGAGGCTTACGTGAGAGGCTTAAGAATATGTGGCTAAGAATGCCTCAAAAGTCAACTCTCTCGTGCGCGCGTTTCGTGCCCGATTCCTCTCGAGTTTATTTCACTAGTGCACTAAACCTCTAATGCACTTCCATTCATACTATTATTATTCACTCTTAATAGTCCAAAAATAAAGGTCTAAAATCCCTCAATTAATCGCGCGCGTAAAAACGCGTACTTCCAATTTGTGCGCGATAAAGTGGAATTCCCAAGAATTTCTTATAACGATAGTATCACTAACTAATAATTTAATACTTAAACATAAAAATACCTATTTCAAGACTAATGTACAAGTCTCCAATTTTCCAAGCTTATTGTATCCTCGAATCGATTATTGTTTCCAAACGCGTATTCACTAATCTCACTTAACGAGCTTTCAAAAATTAAATTTTTGAAACGAGTCATTTTAAAAATATAAGTAAGTCATAGTTCCATGTAATTGGGTCTAAAAAGATTTGAAATAAATTATTCAGAGAAAATGGGTGAATAAATACTTAATTAAGCCAGTAGAATAATATAAAATAAGAAAATTTCGGGTCCTCACAACCTCCCCTCCTTAAAAGAATTTCGTCCTCGAAATTCACATCTAGGATAATATCATATTCCTTAAGAGTTATACTTATCAAATCGATCAACAACTTACACTTTCCAACCCATATCTCACAATTTCTATTCATCCAATTAGCAATGAACTTTAATTTCCCAATAGGCGTTTTGCTTCCAAGTTGTAGGACAAGTGATCACACTTTACTTATATCATTCATGAAACTAGGGTTTACACAAGAATAATTGGTTCCAGGGTCAATTAAAATTCCAGTTTAAAAGATTCAATCTTGTAGTTCAAAACTCGAATAGAGTGATATATTGTCAGTAGAAGACTAAACTTACCAAAATTTTCGGACTTAATTTGTCCAAATCGAGTCAATCATAGCATGCGAGATAAAATCGAGGGTTTTAATGTATTTTGGATATGTATGTGGCAAAATGCAATTCAGAATTTCAAAACTAGAGTTAAAGATACAAACTTTTCTTTATGGCCCGAAACTAAACTTTTTTAATCAGAAATTTCAAATAATATTTTTTTTACCACAATCATCAATACGTTTAAGAATTCTTCAAATACGTTTAAGAAGATTAACCATGCAACTCAATGCGTGGATACTAAAACATATCTATAATAAAATAACATATACAGGAAGGAAGGATATTTCAAAAATTCTCTCAAAGTTTTAAGTTAAGAGCTGCATTTGAGTAGACGTATATTTTCGAAAACACTTTTAAGAAAGATAAATAAACATGCAAGTTCATATATGCATAAACTTCGATCCAACGCCTTTATCACCCTTCACTTCTAATCCATGAGCTAACTCTAATGGTACATAAAGCTTTGTCATTTTACTCTCCAATTCATAGCAAATATTCACTCTTATTCTTAAGGAAAGATCCGAGCCTAAGCTTTGCTCGATTTCTGATTCTTACGCGGGTTCAAGATGCATATACAAGTTACAAATACATTTAAAATTAAAGCATGATTCCTTGAATATATCAAAAGTCATAGTACAAGTAGAGAGATCACAAACAAGCCAAGTATGTCAAAGATAGGTCATAGACAATTAAGCGCCCCAAAAAAAAAAGTACATGCAAACAAATTACAAAAGACCTCACGGCATGCACCACCCCTGCTATTATAGGCAGGAACAAAAGAGGAAAATCATAAGCCTATTTAGGGGAAAACTAGAAGGATCTATGATACCAAACCACATTATTTGAATAATTATAAATTCCAAATTCCATCCAAAACCTAAGCCACTTTTTAAGTCCTTAGTCTAAAACTTCCAACGAATATGAACTTTTCTTACTAAATTCAAGATGAAATTCTTATACCGGCTAGGTATTGAGTCAAACCAAAAGAAATGCAAAAGTGTCTCATTTCAAGCTCAACTACATTCCACTTCTCTCTGGTCAATATCGTCCCACACTTGATTAAAATATTCTCCATCCGATGTCTCATTTCTATTACTACCCGAACTAGACGTCCGTTGACCTCTTACACTTGCTCTCACAAAACATTAACCCGTTCCTATTTCCCACAAATGGAGATCTCAAGTCCAATACAAAAATCCTCCGTGCTCTGACCTTTGCCATCAGAACTTATCTCAAAACCAATCATGATTTCTATTCACATCGTAATACGCGAGATTATATCCCTTCCTAAGTCACAAGTATTCCCTCAGGAAAAGTATTTAGTACTCAAGTACAAGAATCCAAAACTAAGAGAATTTACAACTCAGGCCATACGCTCCCAAGTGCAAATTAATAAAGTTTAAGATTCCTATCTGACGTACATCTCTATCTACCTCAAGTATCTTGATAAAGGTTTTACGCTTACCACTTACGCACAAGAAGAGTACTTAGTCGTTCATATATATTCACGTAATTGGGACCATATCACCACTTGGCCCAAACTCACTCTGTGCAAAAACCACGCGAAGCTACTCTGATTTTTTTTCCCTACAAGTAGCCGCTTAACTTTCAAACCAGTCCCACAGTCCGGCATCCTAAACTTTTAAGCCTAGGATACACTACAAAGATCTGAAGCCTAAGCTCTGATACCAACTGTGATGCCGCCACTTCTCCCTAAGGCAAACCAAAGGGTATCCGCAGGACGCCTGCCCAACTCTCGCCAGGACTCGAGACAAATCCAATTCAAACCTAATCTAATACTAACAGTGAAAGTCAGAATAAAGGTACGAAGTCATTTCCATACATATATATATATCCAGTCTTACATCACAATTTCAAATTTACAATCACTTTCCCCAAAATCTACAACATCCAAAAGTGTCTAGTCGATTACAATCAAAACACTAATACAAAAGTGCCTCAAGTCGGCATTTGCTTAACTCCTTCCAATCGGGTTCCTGTTAAGGAAAACAAACTAATGGGATGAGCCAATACTCAGTGAGGCCAAGAAACACACATGCAAACATGTAATCCAAGTGGCCACAATTTACATAGTAAGTAAAGCTATAAGTTCGAATAATTCACATTTCGAATAGGAAAAATAAACAGAAACAATTCAAGGATACTGTAGCTCTCAGGAGCTAAATTCCACGTAGTCGAGTCGAAGTCTTGATCACATCTCATGTTGACACTCCGTCAACCACATAAGTATCAAATCCGTAGATACACCACTTTACTTCGAATCTCGTCACCGTTACACCCCCTTACCGGGCCCGCTCATCAAAGTTTTTGATAATACTCGAGTATATCATGGCAATACTGCGCGAGTAATGCCGAGCAAGATCTCTCCAATAGATCATGCTCTACGAATATCTCATGGTTTTCTAAGCTTATCGACCAAGCCCATGCTGGCTCGATTCGCAAAGTTAGCCAACGAGTTTGGGCATCCCCCGAATATGAATACTGTGATACCCCGACTTCTTTAAACCCTAAATTCTAATAAAAAAAAAACCTAGTTTACTTGTGACTAACCGGTTTTCTTAAATCACTCATATTTTAATTGAAACCCTAATTTTAATCACTGGAATTGTAAAATTCCTCACGTTTTTCTTAAAAATGCCTTTTATTTGGAATTATTCATTTATTATGGCCCTAATACCCAATCATTCCTCAATAGGTGCAAATGAACCTAGGAAGTAGGGTTTCACTTTTCATTTCCAAGTTAAGAGCAAATTAGGGTTTCATGTTTTCCCGTAGTATGATTATTCGGTACGGAGTGAGGATCAAATTTGATAGGTAAAAGTGACTTTTGGATAAGGGAATACTATATGACTAGAAGTGATAATAATAAATTAGTGATTATAAGCTAAAAAATCCTAGTATACGCGATTTAAGAGAAATCGCGTCAAACCGACGGGTATCGATCACTACCGATTGAACCCACCACTTGACCACCACTTTCTTACCACCACATACCCTTGATATTTTTGCAAAATATCCCCCCTCATACTCATCCATATGGCCAAAATTTGTGGCCAAAAATGCAAGGGAAAGATAGAGAAATTTGCATGGCCTTGGTGGTGACAAGTGTCACCACCCTATGGCTCTTTGATTAATTGTTTTTCCTTGTTCTTTTATCCTTCATTTCAGCTTATTTTCCTTCATTCCTTCTGTTTTTGGCCGAGCAAGGGAGAGAGAGAGCAAGAGAGAAAAACCTTCAATCCATCTTGAATCCAACCATTTGAGTGCACCCAAGGAAAACTAAATCGATTATTCACTAGGTGGAAACTTGGGAAGCTAAGGGAACCAAAAATTTCAAGAGGAGGTGAAGTATTACTCTTGCAAGCCCTTTTTTTGAAGTATATAACTCATGTTTTGGTTAGATTAGTAGCTATACAAGTTGTTGTAATGATTTTGGGGTGATGTATGTAAGCTAGGGTGTGACTGATTTCCTTCTTATACTTGT
This sequence comes from Coffea eugenioides, assembly GCF_003713205.1. Taxonomy (NCBI): domain Eukaryota; kingdom Viridiplantae; phylum Streptophyta; class Magnoliopsida; order Gentianales; family Rubiaceae; genus Coffea; species Coffea eugenioides. The sequence goes on from NC_040035.1 coordinate 203,408, forward strand.
TTTAGGAGTGGTATATGATGTATATAGGCTTGTATAAGAGGTTGTGATAGTGATTGAATCAAGAAAATGAAGAGATTGGCCTTGAAATCCCAAAATTCCAGATTTCTGGAATTGTATGCTTCAGTTCTGTCCGGTTTCAGTTCCCTATGTTAGAGGCCGAATTAGGCTTGGTACAAAACATGAAAGTCGTATAGAATGATATTTTATAGATTCCTACAAAATTTCAGCTCAATCGGAGCAACGTAACCTGTGAAAAGACCGAAATACCCCTGCTGCCCTGTTTCTATCCGAACATGCTAATCAGCTTTTGTAATTGGTTGTATTGACCAGGAATACTACTGATTTGGTTGTCGATGTATTTTTAATACTTATAGCCTTGTATCTTAGCTTTCAAATGGCTTTGGAATCACTTGAATTGGAGTTGTATGTGCTGAGATATGATTGAATGAATCAGGACTGCTAGTTGAACTGTAAACTGGAAAATCTGGGGTTGTTTTAGTAAATTTGACCTAGATACATTGCAAAATGGACTGAGTGGCCTTCTTCAACATTGTATCCCTTTCTCTTATCTTCGAAACAGTGTACATTGCACCTCAATCCGACTAGTGTAGCTTCAGTTGTGTTAGTTCCGCTAAGCAACAGCAAATCTGCCTTTTGTTTTCCAACCTAAACGTCATTTCCGCACATGTCCTAGCTTGATTGATAATCATATGACATTGAGCCTATTGAGTGGCTATTTATGTTGTGTGTAATGTTGGGATTGATTGAGGAAAATAATGAAGCCATAAATGGCTGGGAAATAGGTAAATACAAAGGGCGTGCTGCCCAAATTTTCGCTCGAGGGCTAAGTTTCTACTTGAACTTGTATATTTTCGTTTGGCACATACTATGACCGTTTTTCCATCTTAAAACATGATCCTTCTTCAATTGAAAACTCCAAATGTTTACTTACTCTTACCCAAATAAAAAGGAGTGGTTTAGGATTTTCTTGGGTATTTTGTCCTCCCTTTTACATGAATTTCATTAAGACATTTAGTCTATAATATCTACTTGAATATGAGATGATTTTGAACCACATAAACAATCCCGAAAACAATATTTCTTAGTCTATATAGTTGGTTTCCGACATGTCTTTGGTTTAAGTGTTTTCCGTTGGAAATTTTATACCCCTTTTTGTTTGATTTTGCGTTTAGTTTATGAAACCCTAGCTATTTCTGTCCACCAGTCCAAATGCCCTCGTTTCACTTTAAAGTCATTTCTATACGTTTTATTCATCAATTGTTGGGTTTCTTCGATTTCACCTAATTGTTTGTGCTAGATAGACTGTAATATTCTTTCTCATTTACTCTTAGGTTTTCTCGGTGACTGAGGTAATATCCGAAAGGATATTTGCACGTTGTTTTGTGTAAATAGATGAGTGTTCCTTGTTTGCTATATTTTTCTTGACTTCATGACTTGTGTTCTTGTTTGATAATGTGTTAAGTGCTTTCAAGGATTTCCAAAACGAGTTTTCTAGGTGAGTGTGTACTTTACCGCGCTCGACCTAAATGAAACGTGAAATTTTCAATGATTTAATGATTGCTACATTAGTTGCGCATGATGTAAGCCTTTTGGCTGAATTGGGCCCTGCCCTTCGTTACCGATCGACTCGAGCCAGAAGCGGACTCGGTCGGGCGATATGGTGACCCTGGGTGAATTTGGTATACTCGAGTATTACCTTGTAGTCTGGTGGAGCCTGGCCAATTTCCAGGCGGGGGTGAACGAAACGAAAGAACGAACGAGGGTTTTATTTACCAAAAATGCATTTTTTTTAATTGACCGGAGGAATAAGGGGAATGACAGGAGAACGAACGAACGAACGAATATATGGCTCCCTGTGAGCCCGTATCCTTTAAATGAATGTGTTTATCGCTTTATTTTGTATTTGTATCTTGAATTATTGGTTATATGTAATGAATGCATTGAACTTCTTGTTGCCTATGTGTTCGGAACCTCACTAAGCTTTTAGCTCATTCCTTTAGTTTTGTTTTCCTTAACAGGGGACGGCGAGCAAGGACGAGAGCTCGGTAGAGTCTAGCCTAGACTGGTTTCTTTGGTTTTGTAATGGTTCTCGCCCTAGTGCTCGGCACGGGTTGGATATATGGTGAATTGAGAACCTTTGTATATTCGATGTTTGTACTCCCTTTTGAGATAGTGATGTACATAAGTTTTGCTTTAAGTTTTGGATCGTCGTTATATTTATTCTTGTGGGTTTATTCTGGTTTTGTTTGAGGATTGAAGTGAACGACTGAGTCCCGGCGAGAGTTGGGCAGGCGGTCCGCTGACCTCTTTGGTTCGCCTTAGGGGGAGGTGGGGCTGTCACAAATACGAATATAAGTCGATGAGCAACGCTCAAATCGACTATTCCAAATAGGAATCACAAATAGGAATCACATATACGAATCACAAGTACGAATCACATCCACATTACTAAGTACAAGTCGAATATGAATTCACATAGCCAAATATGAATATAATTTCATTTGAAGGAGAACGAGTGTGGTAAAGTACACCTTCGTCTCAAAATTTCAAATTTACATAACGGATAAGAAACAGATAACCACTTAACAACAAGTTCATGCACTTGACACTCACAGTGATTCAAGTAGCAAGTTCAAATGATGGTTTAGGCGTCTCCCGCGAGATCCTCTGGAAGGTTCTCTTGAGCGCCTGAGCATTTAATAATAAACTATCACTTATAAACCCCAATTAATAAGGAAGATTGCACTCTTGTACAATCTAATAAATTTTTACGAAAATGAGCCTTAATTATTCGTAAATCGACGCTCAAAAGTGGGGTTTTAACACATAAGAAAAATCTGATTTATATCCTTAAAATCGAGTGTAAAATGATCAAGTGACATTAAAAGGGAAAAGAGAGTTTGAACAACTCCATTTCCTTTCAGTTTCGAAATTTTAAGATTTGTAACACTTACTTTGAAAAATCGTATCTCATTCTCTATAAGTCCAGAATTGAAAAACTTGGTACCGTTGTAAACCTCATAGAAAATACTAAAAGTCCTTATAAGACAATTTTCCATGATTCCAAACGGAAGGTATCCAAAAATTAGCTCAAATTTGCTGTTCTGGGGCATTGAAGACAGATTTAGGTTGGTTTTTGGCCAACTTTGAAAATTCGGCAAAATTAACTTGATTGGAACTAGCCTTTGAAATTTGGACCTCTATTAGAGTTGCAATCCAAGTTTACAACAAAACAAGTGGAATGAGAAACGGAGTTTTGAGCACTAAGATATGGCAACTCAAAGTTACCAAAATTTCGTTGTGAAACAAGGGTTTTCCAAACTCGAGTCATGAACTTTGGTAATTTAGTCGAGCAGCGAAATGGACTCGGATTGGTACCAAATTTGGTAATATAATATTCCTATATAAAGGGTATCCCTCTATCAAATTTTATGGAAAAATACCTTCGGGAAGGTAGTCAACCAAACAACTAAAGTTTCGAAAAATCCTAAGGCAAAACTGCCTTGAGCTTCTTGTTTTCCATTTCCAAACATTTGGCCAAGGAAAATCCTTCAAACATGATTGATTTGTGCAGGAAAAACCTAAAGAACATTCATGGTACATTTGGTAAGTGTTTTAACTCCAAGAAATTCAATTGGCAAGTCCACACCAAGTCTAGTATCAATTCTGCCCAAAATTTAGGGTTTTCAAGAACAGGGCAAGTTTCATATTTTGATCACAAATCACTCAATTCAACTCAGAATTGAGCATGGTTGGTGGCGTTAGAAAATACATTCATAAAAATATAATTTCACAGAATAAATCATTTTGAAATTCAGCACACAACTAGCTCAAATTCGAGCCTCAAGTTGCAGATTCTGAACTTTGTTCCAGGAAAACAGAGAAACTGGACAGTCATCTTTAAATGGTTGGTACGGGATACTCGAATGGAATCAGGGGGTGTATTTTATACTGTTGAAAATCTGGGAATGTCTAGTTTCAAATGCCACTGACAGTACTTGATTTCAAAGTCGGAGCACAGAGTTATGGACGAAACAAGAAAGCTGTCTGAGCATTACGGGGAAATTTTCCAGGTTTGCTAGCTTTGCGAGATTAATCCATTTGACCAACCCAACCTCAATATTTTTCGATGAAACTTTATACACCATCTAAACAACATATAAACATCATATAAAAGCCATTAGAAACTCAAAATTTCACACCAAAGTGCTCGAACAAAGCAGGGGCAAAATGGTCACTTTTGGTTATTGCACCACCTTGAGTTTCTATCAACAACCCAACATTAATCCACTAGTTTCGGCACTAAATAAACATCATTACCAGAAAAACACCACAAATCAGTCAATACATCCAAGGTGGGAGTTCATAGAGCCCACATTCAAAATTTTCCGACAATAACAAGCCACCCACATGAATTTACAAGCTCATAAGTGCACTACTACTCCCATAAGTTAAGAATTTTAAGGTGGATCATCCATTACCTCAAGTGATGACTTAGGCAGAAATTTTTGTCCTCTTACAGGTCACAAAAACCGTGGAGAGTAGCCCCCTTTTGTAGCTCAAGATGATTACCAAGTGTTTAGCTAAGTATGGGTGAATTTTGGAGTGATTTGGGTAAGAAATGAAGGTGAAATGAAGAAGAAACTTTGGTTCTTTTCTCTTGGTGCTGGACGGCAGCTTTGAGGAGGAAGAAGAATGTTGTTGGCTGATAATGAGGCTTATGTGAGAGGCTTAAGAATATGTGGCTAAGAATGCCACAAAAGTCAACTCTCTCGTGCGCGCGTTTCGTGCCCGATTCCTCTCGAATTTATTTCACTAGTGCACTAAACCTCTAATGCACTTCCATTCATACTATTATTATTCACTCTTAATAGTCCAAAAATAAAGGTCTAAAGTCCCTCAATTAATCGCACGCGTAAAAATGCGTACTTCCAATTTGTGCGCGATAAAGTGGAATTCCCAAGAATTTCTTATAACGATAATATCACTAACTAATAATTGAATACTTAAACATAAAAATACCTATTTCAAGACTAATGTACAAGTCTCCAATTTTCCAAGCTTATTGTATCCTCGAATCGATTATTGTTTCCAAACGCGTATTCACTAATCTCACTTAACGAGCTTTCAAAAATTAAATTTTTGAAACGAGTCATTTTAAAAATATAAGTCATAGTTCCATGTAATTGGGTCTAAAAAGATTTGAAATAAATTATTCAGAGAAAATGGGTGAATAAATACTTAATTAAGCCAGTAGAATAATATAAAATAAGAAAATTTCGGGTCCTCACAGAAGGAGATTGTTCGTACTTTCATCAAGACTCATGATCCACCCTACTTTGAAGAGATCTTTCGCATGACTGGAAGTTCGTTTGCTGCTATTATTAACAAGTTTGAGGAATACGATGACTTTGTCAAAACAGGAAGATTGTTAATGTATTGGCATTAAAATTGCAATCTGATGCTCTACAAAATCAAAACAACAATGGGAAAAAGCCCCCATTCAAGAAGAAAGAAGGAGAAACTGCTTTTATATGGGATCAAGACCCGTCTTTTAGACCCAGAATCTGAAACCATCCCACCTATTTTGTTCCTTACCCGCATTACACTAACTCTCAACTAGTCTACTATACTACTACCCAATTTCATCATTCCCGACCAAGTCACTTGAATACCTCACCGTTACCTCCAACCATACAACCTATCATTCAAAATCACTCCCGTCCCATTGATCATTCCAAATCAATCCTGCAAAATAATAACCCTTCTCAAAATCCTTTTCAAACCAGCGAAATTCAAACTCAAAAGCAATTTCGAACCTTCACCAATTTGGGCCGACCTATTGATCAATTGTATGAATAGTTAAAAGTAGCTGAAAAAATTGGCACCGTTCCTCCCAAACTTTATCGCAAAGGTCTTCCTCCCGGTTATGATGCGCAAGTAATTTGTGCTTATCATTCTAAAAGTCCAGGTCATACCACTGGCAATTGTTGGGATTTATAACATAAAATTCAAGATATGATTGACTCTGGGGACATCCTTCTTAGAAGAAAAGGAGAACAAGGACCGAATGTCAGTAAGAATCATTTACCTAAGCATGGGAGCACTGTGGGAGTTATTATCGCTGATGAAAATTTTATTGATCCCACTCAATACATTATAGATAAAACTGAGGTGTTTGGCGTAATAGAGACTGACCACATGAGAATGAGGAAACTGCTGTCTGTTGAAGAGTCCATGACTAAGGATAATGTTGAGAAAAAGTTGAAATCTTTTGTGTTTGAAAAAGATGAGCCATTTATAGCAGAAGGAGGGCCTTCCGAGGTTGAAGATTCTAAAGCTCCTTTTATTCTGGATCTACCATCTTTTGAATGGGATATATTAGAGCCTGTCATTCTTGAATTTTGGGAACTAATGCGTGTCAGTAACTTGCAAGAGGTGCCATGGAACTGCGAGGAGTCTATTCTGTTGATTGGAGATAAAAAATGCTTAAAGGAAGAGGTATCTACTATTACCACGTTTGGGAGAATTGTGGGAAACTCCGAAATTGATGTTCAGTCCAGGGCCAAAGTTAAATCTCCGACGCCCATGCCTCTTCTGTCTGAAAATGAAGCTGTGGATTTTGGAAAGATGTTGAGGAGAAGTGAGTACAAAATAGTAGAACAGTTGGATAGAATGCCTGCTTAGATTTCTTTTCTGAATCTTCTCTTGACCTCCGAGCTATACAGAGAAGCATTACTCAAAATTCTGAATGAAACTCAAGTCTCAAAGATATTCCGATGGATAAATTTCCTAACATTGTAGGGAATGTACTTACTACTAATCATATCGCCTTCTCCGATGATGATCTGAATGCAGAAGGGATCAGACATAACAGAGCCTTGTATATATCAGTCTGCGGCAATGGACAGCTGTTGCCGAGGGTCTTGGTGTATAATGGGTCAGCGCTGAATATTTGTTCATGGAACACTCTCACCAAACTTGGATTTCTTGACGTTAAACTCCGCGCGTCTGCAACTGTAGTTAGAGGGTTCGATAGTTCAAGGAGGGAATCTATGGGTGAAATAGATCTGGTATTGGAGACAGGCCCTGCTCAATTACAAGTTACTTGCCAAGTAATGGATTTCTCCAGTGTTTACAATATTTTGTTTGGAAGACCTTGGATACATGCTTCCAATTCAGTGACATTTTCTCTACATCAAATGTTGAGATTTATTGTGAATGATCAGCTCATTACTGTGTTTGCTGAGGATGACTGTACCATGATCGTTGATGCAAAATTCAAAGATGAAGACAGAAAAAGGACTCCAATTTCATCTCATCATGTTGTTGATATCGTCTTTGTGAGATAGGTATCCAAAGATAAATCGCTGACTAAATCTGATTTGCCAGAGGCCAATATTATGATGGCTAGAGAGAGATCCGAGGCGGATATGAAATAGAAAAAGGTCTAGGACGGGAATTGCAAGGAATTTTGGAGCCAAAAGAGATCCCGATGCAAAAAGATACATTTGGATTGAAATTTCATCAACTGCTAAGGATAGAAGAGAAATGCAAGCTAGAAAACAAGCTGAAAAGGAGGGTAAGGAAACTAGCTTAAATATCCCACTGCTATACCATACCTTTTCCCGCCCGTCAGAGGTGATTTTGTTAGAAAAGGAGGTTCCTGTTGAAGAAGTTGAAGTTGACTTATCCCAATTATTTGTCGGGACTATTTGTGGAGAGGAGCCATCAGAGAATTCAGAATTTTTGACAATTCCCAGAGGAGCTATTCAAAATTGGACTGCTGATTACCTTCCCTCTCGAAGGAAATTTCGGTAAATTTAAGGAGATTATCTTTTGTCTAGATCATATCCAGATAGGACGGTAGTCTGGATCTTTTGTTAAAAGAAATTGCTTTCATTTTTTTAAACCTTTATTCTCGTTTCAATTAATATAGCTTGTTTTGTTCAAGAAAATTGCTGAAACGGAAATAAAGGTTTGGGCTAGATGTGTCTTTAAATAGCAATCATGTCTGTATATTTATCTTTTTGTGAAGTCTCGATACATTTTGAATTTAATGAAATGGAAGACTTCTCCTGTATTTTCTATTTATTTATTACGTATATTCTATTCTATTTTCAGATGACCACAAATAAAACCCTCTAACCCTTTAGATGTCGCCATTTTGAAATTCGATGGCTGCAACCTCGATATCTCTCATGAACTTGAAATCATGCAATCTGAAATTCAAAACGAGAGCGATACTAAGGAAGAATTTGATTCTATTTCAAGGGATTTAAAATAGTATGAAGAGAAATCCAAACCCAACTTAAAAGAAACAGAAATCATCAATATTGGCACTAAAACGGAGGTTAAAGAAGTTAAAGTCAGCATTCATTTAAATAAGAAACAGAAGGAGGAAATGACTGAATTCTTAATGCTATTTCAAGATGTGTTTGCATGGTCATACGATGATATGCCAGGGATCTCTACAGACATAACGGTTCACAAGTTGCCAACTGATCCAAACTGTTTACCTGTAAAGCAGAAGCCACGTAAATTCAAACCAGAAATGAGTCTCAAGATAAAGGAACAAATTGTGAAATAGCTCAATGCTAAGATAATCATGATGTCTCATTATCCCATCTGGCTATCGAATCCTGTGCCAGTGCTTAAGAAATATGGAGAGGTGCAAGTATGTGTTGATTACAGAGATTTGAATAAGACCAGTCCGAAAGATGATTTTCCTTTACCAAATATTCATATTCTTTTGGACAATACTGTTGGACACGAAATTGAATCTTTTGGTGATTGTTTTGTTAAATATCATCAAATCTTAATGGAAGAGGAAGATAGAGAGAAAACTTATTTTATCATCCCATGGGGAACCTTTTGTTATCGAGTGATACCTTTCGGGTTGAAGAATGTTGGAGCTACTTATTAGAGGACCATGACTATCCTGTTCCATGACATGATTCACAAAGAGATGGAGGTTTACGTGGATGATATCATAATTAAATCAAAGAGGGTTGAGGACCATTTGGTTGATTTAAAGAAGCTGTTTGAAAGGTTGAGAAAATATAATTTGAAGTTGAACCATGCGAAATGTGCTTTTGGAGCCCCAGCTGGCAAATTATTGGATTTTATTGTCAGCAACAAGGGTATAGAGATGGATCCTGCGAAAATAAAAGCAATTCGAAATATGCCCATTCCAAAAACTCAAAAAGATGTGAAGAGTTTTCTTGGAAAGATCAATTTCATTGGCCAATTCATTGCACAGTTAATCTCTACCTGTGAGCCTTTGTTCAAATTATTGAAAAAGAATGCGCCGATGGATTGGAATGAAGATTGTCAGCAAGCTTTCGATAAGATCAAGAATTACTTGTTAAATCCTCCGGTCTTAGTGCCACCTCAGCAATGGAGACCTCTGATTATGTATTTGTCTATTCTTGATGAGGCTGTTGGATGCATTCTGGGATAACATGACGAGTCTGGGAGAAAGGAACAAGCCATCTACTATCTGAGTAAGAAATTTACAGCACATGAGGCCAACTATTCTTTCCGTGAGAGAAGTTGTTGTGCTTTAGCATGGACAGCTCAGAAGTTGAGACAATATTTGCTCGGTTATACCACATACCTGATTTCTCATTCCGATCCTCTAAAATACCTGTTGAAAAAATCGATGCCTACGGGACGTATAACTAAGTGGCAAATGATCCTTCCCGATTTCAACATTGTCTTCACGACACAAAAGGAAATCAAGGGTCAAGCCATAGCTGATCATTTGACAGAAAATCTAAGAGATGGTGATTACTAGCCATTGCATACCTACTTCCCTGATGAAGAAATTCTGCTCATTGGAGCCGTTGAGGACATGAGTGAGCAGTATCCTGGGTGGAGGTTATTTTTTGATGGTGCGTCAAAATCTTTTGAAGCTAGAATTGGAGCAGTTTTAGTGTCACCTGAAGGGAAATACTATCCTGCTACTGCCAAATTACTGTTTCATTGTACCAACAACATGGCCGAGTACGAAGCTTGCATTTTTGGATTCAAATTGGCATTGGATATGGAGATCAAGGACCTGATAGCATTCAGTAATTCTAATTTACTTGTGCACCAGATGTTTAAGCAGTGGGTAACTCGGGATTCAAAAATCATGCTATATCATTATAACTTGCTTAGCTTGGCCAGCAAATTCAGGAATTTGGAACTCAGATGTGACGCCCCGAAAAGAATGAGTGTGAGAACCCGAAAATTTTCTAATTTTCTAGGGTTTATTTTATTTAATCGCCCGCCTTTTCTACATTTTCTTTATTAGAAAAATTCCCCAGATAAATTTTATGAGCAAAGATAGTTTTCAAATGATTTTTCTAGTATCGGTTAGTTTTTGAGAAATTAAGAGCGTATTTTGGACGTGGGACCCGCTAGTGCGGTAAATGCATTATATTTTTGACAACTTGTTGGAATTTTGTATTAAGTGATATTATTTTACAAGGTGTTAAGATATTTGTAATGGAGAGACAAAAAGATAAGTTTTAAACCAAAAAGGTGACAAGTGTCACCTTGTGATTTAATCTTGGACTTTCACCATTATTTCTTACCTTTACTAATACTCAATTTTGACCCAAAAATCATACTATTTCTATGCTTCATGGCCGGCTCTCTCTCAAAGGAAAAGAAGAAAAATCTCTCAACTTTCTAGCTTCTCATCTCACTCAATCTTCAATTCCAACCGATTAAACTTGAATTTACTCCATAAAACCTCTTAGTTTGGTGGAGTTGAGCTTGGTTGTAAAGTTGTTTGGAAAGTTAAGGTGACTAGTTGCTCTATCTCTTGTATTGCTAAGGTGAGTTGTGAAGGACCCCTCTCCTTCCTCTAATGATGTTTTAATATGAGCATGATTGTGTGGCTATCTATGATGATTGGAAATGGTATATAATGATTCTGGAAGGTGGAAAAAGTGGATAATTGCAACCAATTTCTGTTTTGGAAGAAATTTTGGAAAGTTAGGGTTATGATGAATACATTCTGCCCGAATTTATAGCTCCTAGTTAGAGGCCGAATTGGCCTTGCCTTAAAACATGAAAGTTGTAGGTAATGACATTTTAGAGGTGACTACAAAATTTCAGGTCAATCGGAGTAGCGTAGAATGAGAAAATTCGAAATTACTATTGCTGTTCTGGTTTTACCCGAATGTAAGAATTGCGCCTGTAATTGGTTGGTTTGGCTGGAATTACTTCCGAATTGGTTGTTTAGGTCTTCTGATGAAATTTAGCCCTGTTTCTTAGCTTTCAGCTGGTTTTGGAATTTCTGGATTTGGACTTGGATAGCCTGCTTTATGATGTTTCTGCTAGAATGCGTTCTGTGAATCTATTTTTGTGATTCTGGTATGGTATCTTGCATTTTTGACCTGGTTACACTCGAAACTGGGTTGAGTGACCTTCTGTAATATTGTAGCCCTGTCTCTTAGCTTCGAAATGGTGGGTCTTGCACCTTCATCCGAGAATCGTAACGCCTTTGGTACCATTACCGTAAAATGACGTCAAAACCTGTTTTTCTGGTTTTGAGCTTAACTTTCATTTCCGGACTTTTTCCTAGCTTGACTTGTACTAGTACTACTTGGAGCTTGCTGAATGGCTATTGGATGAACTTGTTGTTGTGTGTGTACCTTTGGGTTGGAATGAGGAAATAATGAAGCCATGATGGCTGGAAAAGTTAGTAAATTCAGGGGAAGTGTTGTCCGAACTTTGAAGGGATTTGTTTGCACTGAATTTGTGATCTAGGACTTGGATTTGAGCAAGGCAATGTTATATGCTGGATGATTTCTGAGCCGTGGAGGTGAGTGACCCTAAACTATTTCCAAAGTATTTGTGAAACGTTTCTTGCATTATTTACTTTTGAACTGTTTCCAAAGTTACTTTTGAACTGTTTCCAAAGTTACTTTTGAACTGTTTTCGTGCATATCATGCGTGCTTATATGAGAGTGTTCCTTGTTCGATATATTTCCTTGACTTATTGGCTTGTTATTATGGATTGATAATGTGTTAAGTGCTTTCAATGATTGTTAAAACGAGCTTTCTGGGCGAGTGTGTACTTTATCGCACTCGACCTAAATAAATGTGAAATTTTCATGATTAATGATTAAATGCTACTTGCACATGAATGTAAGCCTTTTGGGCTGAACTGGCCTTTGCCCCTTGTTACCGGTCGTCTCGAGCCAGAAGCGGACTCGGTCGGGCGATTAGGGACCTGGGTGAACGTTTGGTATACTCGAGTATTACCTTTGTAGGTTGGTGAAGGTTGGTGGAGCCTGGACGATGTTCGGGAAAGGTTGAATGAAAAAATGCAATTTCAAATGGAAAAAAAAAAGGAAATGGCAGGAGAACGAACGTATCCTTTTCATGAATGTTACTATCGCTTTCCATTGTACATGTTTCTTGAATTATTGATACTCCATATTTAATGTTTTGTAAATGTTGTAATTGTTTCTGGACTTATCATTTGATTTATGACATTATTGAAATGAACTATTGTTAAACCGATTTGATTACTGATTTTACCGGTTACTCGCTGAGCTTCTAGCTCACCCCAAAAATATTTTATTCCCCTCCACAGGGCTCGTGGCGAAGGAAGGCTTGTTGTGATTTTATTGTTGTGGAATTCCTCTTGTATAATAGTTGGATCATGGATCAGAGTGGCGCAGCGGAAGCGTGGACGCTTCGCTTTTGGATATGTAATTAGTGGAGAATTTAGTGTAATATTTGAGATTTATCTTGTAATCTGTTTGAGGACTGTAGTGAGCGACTGAGTCCCGGAGAGAGCTGGGCAGGCGGCCCGCCGAACCCTCTAGTTCGCCTTAGGGGGAGGTGGGGCTGTCACATCAGACATATTCCCTGCACTCGTAACGCCTTTGCCGATACTTTAGCTACTCTGTCTTCGATGATCCAACATCCAGATGAGCTGGTGATTGAACATATACAAATTCAATTTCAAGATAAGCCAACACATTGTCTAGTTATGGAAAGGGTTGCTAATGGTCATCCCTGGTGTACAGTGATATTAAAGAATTCATTAAAACGCGATCCTACCCTCCTGACGCTGATTCTGTTACAAAAGGTTTCTTATGCAGAATGTCATCGAGATTCTTCTTAAATGGAGAAGTGCTATATAAGAAAACATTTGATTTGGGCCTTCTGAGATGCATTGATGAAGAGGAAGCCGATTATATGATGAATGAAGTGCATAGTGGGGTTTGCGGGTCACATATGAATGGGCATCTACTGGCTAAGAAGATCATGAGATCAAGGTATTTTTGGCTTACTATGTGGCATGACTGTATAGATTTTGTCAGAAAGTGTGTCAAATGTCAGATGCATAGTGATGTCATATGTGCTCCCCCTACAGAACTCTACAGCATGACTGCTCCATAGCCATGTTCAATCTGGGGAATGGATGTGATTGAAGCAATTGATCCTCCTGTTTCGAATGGGCATCGATTCATTCTAGTGATGATTGAATATTTCACCAAATGGGTTGAAACTACATCCTATAAGCATGTGACTAAGAAAGTGGTGTCAGATTTTTTGAGAAATAACATCATCTGTCGTTTTGACATACCGGAGACATTGATCACCGATAATACTAAAAACCTCAATAACGACATGGTGGATGGACTATGTGAACAGTTTAAAGTCAGACATCGAAATTCTGCCATTTACAGGCCTCAGATGAATGGAGCCATTGAAGCCACAAATAAGAATTTGAAGAAAATCATTCGTAAGATGACTAAAGCACACCGAGATTGGCATGAGAAGCTGCCTTATGCATTGATGGCGTACAGAACTACTATCAGGACTTCTACCGGAGTAACTCCTTACTCTCTTATGTATGGAATGGAAGCAGTATTGCCTGCAAAAGTTGAAATTCCTTCCTTACACATTTTAATAGAAGTTCAGATAGAAGATGTTGAATTGGTCAGAGAACACTATGAGCAGTTGTCTCTAATTGATGAAAAAAGGTTGAATGCCGTCTGTCATGGACAATGTTATCAGCAACGAATGGCTCGGATTTACAACAAATAGGTTAAGCTCCGTTTGTTTGAAGTTGGAGAAAAGGTCTTAAAACGGATTCTTCCAATGCAAGAGGAGGCTAAAGGAAAGTTTACTCCCAATTGGCAAGGACCATTCACTGTTAAAAAAGTGTTATCCGGAGGAGCGCTTATCTTTATGGAAATGGACGGTCAAGTTTTTTCCCAACCAATCAATGCAGATATGTGCAAAAAAAATTTCATTTAATTACAAATTTTTTTTAAATACTGCAAGAGACGGATTTAAGGCAGACTTTCTCTTATTTCTCCACTTCGATATCCTATCCCTAACTTTTTCCTTTTGACTTTTCAGAATCACCTTCCTTTTTTTTCTTGGCAGTCCCTTAAGATCACTAACCCTATACTGGGGCAATTTTGTTTCATTAAAAAAAAAGAAAAAAAGAAGAAAAAAGTAGAAAAAAGAGAAGAAAAGAAAAAATAGAGAAATTTGGTTAGAATTAAACTGGGGAAAATTTTATCTCTTTCCAACCTTAGATCGAAGCTAATTTTTCGAAAGAATACTATCTCAAATGATTGCAAACCCATCATATAATCCGCTGTCAAGCCTTTCTAGTCTTAACCTTTCCTTTACTACTCTATCCAATTCTAAACACAAGAGCCAAAATTGACGATTTTTATCTTTTGCAGTACTTTGGAAAAAAAATTTTAATCAACTGGCAAATGATGTAAATACAACTTTTCTGAAACATATCAGAGATAAGTGTCTCACTGATACCACAAATTCTCAAAATATGACTGGATTGATACAGTTGGGGTTAAAAATTGTCTTGTCTATGTCTCAAGGTGAAGACCTGAAAGGGCACCTTCTTTAAAAAAAAAAAGAGAGAAAGAAAAAGAAGAAAAGGAAAAAAACAAGAAAAGAAAAAAAAACAAAAAGAGTGGGGGTAATTTTTGTGAAAACCTGAAAGGGTACTAAGGTAAGGTTTTGGAATACAAGAGGATCATAAACACAGAACAAGATGTTGAGGTCTGAAAGCCGGTGACTATGTTGATTTCGGTCTCTATCATGCTGTTGTTCTTTTGCCGACAATGAATTCCAAAATGGAGGACGTCGAAGGGGTCAGATAAAGCATTTTCTTCATCAAAGGCCGTCCTCTAAATATGTATCCAACTTTTAATCCTTGGATCCATATTCAAAAATTCAACAATTTTGTTTTGCTATTTTATTTACTATTTCATTCATTTATTCTGTATCATTGTTTATTTCATATCAGCATTATTGCATGATGAATATTACATTTTTTCAATTGTTTATATTTCTCATTTATTGGGTCTCATTTAAAAGACAATCGCCTATAATTTATCACAAAAGAGTCAGAAAATTGAAGGTCCTATGATAATAAAGCATGGATAATTGATATTAGAAAGTTGCAAAAATTCTGAAGGGATTGTGGACCAAATCTAAGGAAGTGATTTGTCGATATTGAAACTCATGTTTACACAGCTCTCAAGGCAAAGGAATCACATTGTGGTGGCAGTGTTTCTATCATAGTTGTTTCTTTTCCTTTTTTCCTTTTTGCAGGAAAAATTATGTGACACAATACTGGTTTAGTTGAGTATGATTCACACTGGGGCAAACGGTAGAAGGATTGAGCTCCGGGTTTTGCTGTACATTTCCTCAGAAAGAAAAGAAAAATCATTATTTTCTTTCTTTTAAAGTTCGAAAAATCAAAAGAGTTGTAAATCCACCAACTAAGTTTTTCTTGGTCTATTACCTTTTGAGCAACATGTAGTCTGATCTTTCAGTTTAATAGCATAGAACTTGTCTTTTCATTTCTTTCACTATCTAATTGGGTTCGAGGTTTATCCCACCAATTTGTATTTAAATTGGGTTCAGGTTGTATCCCACCAATCTCGACAGACTAGGGTTTAATCCCATTGACCGTTTTATTTTATTGGATTCGGGTTGTATCCCACCAATCTCGGCAGACTCGGGTTTTATCCCATTGACCGTTTTATTTTATTGGACTCAGGTTGTATCCCACCAATCTCGGGTTTTATCCCACAGACCGTTTTATTTTGTTGGGTTTGGATTGTATCCCACCAATCTCGGTAGGTTCGGGTTTTATCCTACTAACCGTTTTATTTTGTTGGGTTTGGATTGTATCTGTGACAGCCCCACCTCACCCCAATGCGAACCAAAGGGTTCGGCGGACCGCCTGGCCAACTCTCGCCGAGTCTACGGATCTGGAACAAATGGAAACCCTACCAAACGCTCAAAGGAACTTCGAAAAGAGAAACATTCAGAACCCAATTGAGCCGAATAAAAGATACAATCAATCTTTGCCACAACGTTCCCACGAAAAAAATCAAAACGAAAAGAAAGTGCCGCCAGGACCACTAAGCTAATCACACCCTGAAATACTTGTTCCAAAAGATAATACAGTGTTCGAGCGCTACAACGACTGTTAAAAAGAAACGAAACGAAGAATGAAAACAAGCCGCAGATGAACAGTGACTGCAACGTCACAATCTGGCCGAATTCTTAGCCGGATTGGAGGCAGTAGCTCAACCGAAAAATTTTCCCTGCATATCCGGCAAAGAACAGGCCGGATACTTGGCCGGATTTTGTGAACATTAACCTCCAAAAATTTTCTGCTTTCCTCGATCAACCTTCGCACTCGTCCAAAATCCAACCAAATATGAGTAAACTTTGTCTAACATGAGAAAATGTACATTCCCAAATACATATGCTACATAAACATGAGGAAACTCTTTAAAATATACATATTATTCAGTTTACACATCCAAAGGAAACTTTGTATTAAAATACATTTAGGGTTTCCAAATTGTCGAGGAGCTATACCAAAATAACAAAAGAATTTCTAACTAACTCAACTCATTCTTCAAAACATCGAAGTTCCAAAAGATTGTTCCCTGTAAGGAAAACAAGGATAACGGAACGGGGTGAGTTAGAAGCTCAATGAGGTACCAAAAGTATAAACAGTAGAAATCATGAGGAATCACGTTTAGGGCACATATACACATCAAATAAGAGAAATGAATGAACACCATAAATTAAAGGATACAGGTGGCTCTCAGGAGCCAACTTCCCGTTGCAATACTTGATCCAACCTCGTTGACCCTCCGTCAACGTTTAATGAAACACACATGTCCGTAGACCCCGCTTACGCCAAAATCCCGTTCACCAAGCATACCCCTTACCGGGCCCGAACGCCAAACAGGAACAGGAATGGTAATACTCGAGTATACCGGAAATCCAGAGTCTCCAATACCCAAAGATTTCCCAAGAACAGGCACCCATGGATTGTCAATTTTGTGAGAACCCGTACTTTTCCCAATTTTTTTAGGGTTTTATTTATTTAATGGCTTGTTTTCTGCGTTTTCTTTAGTAGGGAAATTTTCTAGATATTTTTAATGAGCAGATATAGTTTTTGGATGATTTTTCTAGTATCAAATAGGTTTTGAGAAATTAAGAGTGTATACCGGATGTGGGACCCATTAGGGCGAAAAGTTCGGAAAAATTCGACCAATTAGGTTAAGTTCCGGATACTGGGTGAAATTTATCGGGTGTTAAGAGATAAGTAGAGGAGGTGAAGTGATTGATGTGAGAGGGAAAAAGAAGGATAGGAATGCATTAATGAAGTGACAAGTGTCACCTTAAGAGTGGTGGTCACTTATTTGACTTATTTGACTTTTTGACCTTTCTTACCTGTGAGGCCCCAGTTCGTTCTACGTTGAGATATTCATTATTTGGGCGGTAACGTTTGGTTTTGGGAGTATTTCGAAAACCCTAAGTAGGGATTAAGATTTAAACCCTAAGTTCCGGTTAAGATTGAAAACCCGTTTTTTCTACATTTTCTTTATTAGAAAATTCCCTAGATAATTTTTATTGAGTAAATAGAGTTTTTAGATGATTTTTCTAGTATTAGTTAGTTTTTGAGAAATTAAGAACGTATATCGGATATGGGACCCACTAGTGCGAAAAGTTCGGAAAAATTCGGCCAATAAGGTTAAGTTTCGGATACTGTGTAAAATTTATCGGGTGTTAAGAGATAAGTAGTGTGTGTGAAGTGATTGATGTGAGAGAGAAAAGAAAGATAAGAAGGCATTAATGGAGGTGACAAGTGTCACTTTCCTATTGGTTGGACTTTAAGAATTACTATTTACTTTCTTGACTTTTTTGACCAAAGGATTAAATATAAAAAAAAATGCCCAAAATTCACCATTTTTCTCTTCCTTGTGGCCGGGTCTCTCCTTGCAAAGAAGAAGGAAATTCCACCAACTTTCAAGCTTCCATAAGCTTCAATCTTCTATAAACAAAAGCTTAGACTAGATTTCACTCCATAAAATCCTATCTTCTAGTGCTAGTAAGGATTGTAGTGAAGTTTGTTTGAAGAGCTAAGTGTCCAACACCTCTCTACATCTCTTGTTCTTAGGTAAGTGATGTTTTACTACTTCCTTATACTTAATGATGGTTATTTTGTGCTTAATGGTGGCATAAGTGTTAGAATATATGATTTATTTCTTGATTTGAAGAGTTTTGGTGAAGTTTTCCATTTTATGATGAATTTTCTGGTTTAAAATGAATGGGATGTTGTGGCCTTGTATGATGATTGGCAATGGACTATAATAACTCTAGTAGGTGTGAATTGTTGATAAATGCAATCAATTATGGATTTGGATGGAAAAATGGAAAGTTAGGGTTTATAAAATCCCAATTCTGTCCGGTTTTGGATCATAGGGTTAGAGGCCGAATTGGACTTTGCTCAAAACATGAAAGTTGTAGGTATTGATGTGTATAAGGTGCCTGTAAAATTTCAGGGCATTTGGATTAGTGTAGAGTGAGTTATGACGAAATTACTGTAGCTGTTCTGCTTTGATCAGAATGCGAAAACTGCGTTGGTATTTGGCTGTTTTGACTGGAATTGGTTTGGATTTTGAAGTTGGTGTCTTCTGATGAAATGTAACTGGATGTCTTAGATAACATATGCCTTTGGAATTTCGGCATTTGGACTTGTATGGACTGAGTTATATCGATTACAGTTTTCTGCGTTTTGCAAACCTGTTTTGGTGAATCTGGTTTAGTATTTGGCACATTTGACCTAGTTGTGCTAGGAACTGGATTGAGTGGCCTTCTCCAATATTGTAACCCTGTTTCTTAGCTTCGAAACGGTGGGTCTTACACCCCCATCTGATAACCGTAGTGAATTTGGTGCCATTACCGCATATTAAGGTCAAATACGGTTTGTGATCCTGTTTTGC
This sequence comes from Coffea eugenioides, assembly GCF_003713205.1. Lineage (NCBI taxonomy): Eukaryota > Viridiplantae > Streptophyta > Magnoliopsida > Gentianales > Rubiaceae > Coffea > Coffea eugenioides. Next base: position 222,745 of record NC_040035.1, read on the forward strand.
AATTCTGGTATAGTGTCTTGCATTTTTGACCTTGTTACATTCAAAATTGGACAAAGTTTCCTTCTTCAACATTGTAGCCCCTTAAGTCCCGGATATCCCTGTAAATTTTCAGGTTAAACGGATTAGTATATCCTGAGCTATAAACGAAATACTCAGACCTGTTTTGACCGTCAAATTCTGTTACGTTTTTGGACAGTTTATGACTGGAACTTTGGCTTCACATTTGACTGGGTTACAAGCTGTTTGGGCTTGCGACCAAAACACCAAACTTATAGCCTTATATCAGAGCTTTCTAACACCCTTGGAATTTCATGAATCGGATTTATAAAACCTGAGATATAGCCGAGCAAATAAGGCCTGGCCGTGAAGATGACCATTTTCTGGTCAGATCTGTTTTGGTCTTGATGACCAATTTCCGTTCCGAATTTGGATTGCCGACCTTCATGAAAGTTGTTCCATTTGGAATGAACTATCTAACTGCCAATTTTCAGCTCTTTTGACCATGTGTAGCATAGAAAACAGTTCGCACTCAAAACTGACCATTTGTGCATTGGCCAGATTTCGTAAGTGATTGTGTTTGGTCATTTGGGACTGAAGCCTCCAGTTTCAGTTCTGGATGTCTTCATAACAGTTGTTGTTCATCCTTTAAGCTTCGATTTGGCATCTCATACGCCTTAATCCGATATTCGTAGCTCAACTTATGGGTAAACTAGAAATGAGTATCAAATCTGCCGTTTCCGTTTCCGTCCGTCATATTTACGTGCGCGCGTGTCGTTTTGCCGTTTTGCTTGTTTTGGGCATGTTAGTGGCCGTTTGTGATAAAATCTTCTATTTCAGACAGCGGTGAGCTAGGCGGAGCCGGTGGGGCCCACTACTAGCGAACGCGCGAAGCGATTTTGCTTTCGTACTACTTTTGGTATTTTGAGTAAGTATTCAGGCCAGTTTGATGTGTTTTCTTGGCTATGTGTTTGAGATATGTGAAAAGGGTACTTAGGCGAGGGTGTACTTTATCGCACTCGACCTAAACCCTAATTTGAATGTATAATTGTACTTGGCATATGTATATGAACCTTTTGGAACCAAAACCCTTGAGCTTGTGGCTCGGGGCGACTTTCGAGTAAAGTTTGTGAAGTTTGCAAAGTTTGTGAGTTCTTGGGCCCGATCTAAGACCTGTTTGGACTATTCGAGCCGGTTAGGGCTTGGTCGAAGTCAGTCCAACCTAGTCTGAGGTCACCAAGTTTGTAGGTTCATGTTATGAACCAATTTTGTGAATCCGGTTCACCGAGAAGGTGACCAAGTTTGTGACCCGAGCTTGTGACTCAAGCTCAAGTTTGTGATTTCGTTCGCCCGGGCAAGTCTGTGAGGTGACTGGCCAGTGAGGGTGATAAGGCGTCGGTGGGTGTACAAGTGAAGTTCTACGGACCATTGAGTGTGGTCGACGGAGTGTCGGCAGGAGATCACGCATGGCATATGAATTGGCTTTGGAGCCACCTGTATCCTTATTATGTGATGTTACTTTTCTGCTTTTGCTTTACTCTTACTGTGTAACTGTTGCTACGTGAATTTATGCTTTCGCCCCTGTTTACTTACTAAGCATTTAGCTTACCCCATTCCTTTTGTTTTCCTTAGCAGGGGCCGACGCGGGGATTTTGGCTTACACTAGTGTAGTTAAGTTTGTTTGTAATAGTTGAACAGTTAGGATGGTTGTTTTTGTTTTGGTGGTTTGTATAAGGACCCTTCTTAGGGTCTATCTTCTGCTGGTTGTGGTTGTAGTATATTAGAGTGGTTTGACTCGAGACTTTTGAAGATGTAAATATAACTTGTGGGATTGTATATATTGTATATAGTGCTCTTTCGAGCTATCTCGTTCGATTGCTTTAAGTTTTGAGTCCTGGCGCGAGCTAGGCAGGCGGCCCGCCGATACCCTTGGGTTCGCCCTTGGGAGAAGTGGGGTCGTCACAGTTGGTATCAGAGCGCCTAGGTTAGAGGGCTTGGGCAAGTGGGACATACGCGATAGACACTAGGCATATTTGACCATCTTAAGTTGAATGATATCTTTTAAGCTGAAATGCCGGTTGACTGACGATTTAATGTTTTGTAGGTATGTATCCGGGCGGTTCGAGTGATGCGGGACCTAGTGGTGTGGGACCGAGACCTCCGAGTAGGAGGGGCCCAGAGGATCGAGCGCTGCGTAAGCGGGCGATCCGTTATAGGCAGAGGCTGGGAGAGCCTTACACTTTGTACTCCCCCTTCAGCCAGGTGTCGTGCCGACCCTGCGCGTGTTGGTATACGTATGGCTCTCCCGACGAGGTAGTCATAGCATTGGACGACGAGCGTTATTACCTCGACAGGACAGTCGACTCTTTGAGAGCGCAGCTAGAGGAGGCCAGAGAGGTTGGCCAGGGGCGGGCGTCACGCATTAGGCACTTGGAGCGGAGTCTCCGAGAGGAGAGGGAGGGGACGGATGCTTTGCACCGTCAGCTCCAGGACACACACCAGCACCTTTTCGCTATGAAGAGGCAGCTGAGGGACAGGGCTCGGAGTATGTCTGTTGACTGCGAGCTCTTACTAGATTTAGCCGCAGAGGCACCGCCACGGGCCACCGGTCCAGAGGGGATGGATGAGGTGGATACGTTAGGTTCCGTTGGGAACCTGGGTCCTAGGGGAGACGCATAGGGCCGCTTTTGTACTTTTGACTGTTAGGCGGGTTACTTTTGTTAGAACTAGTTCGGCTAATTCCTTTTGTTACGTGGCCGACTAACTCGATTTTTGGAGCCGGAGCGCTCGTGTATATTGGGTTTTGTACCCACTGGAGGTCGGTAATGTGTAAATCTTTTGGTGTGACTTTGTAAATACGTGTATATATGTGAATGGAATTTTGAACTTATCTTTTGTGTGCCTTTTGTGCGTAAGTTTTGTGTCTCTTCTTTTGCTCATAGTCTGGATGATAAGTATACGGATTGTTTCGATTATAGACTTGTACACTAGATGGCCTCCGGTACTCGAGGTGGAGGTAGAGGGCGAGGACGAGGCCCTGAAATGGAACATGAACAAGAGCCAGACCAAGTAGCTACAGCCATCCAACGAATGGCTGACTTGATGGAGCGTATGATTGACCAACAGGCTCAGGGCCACGGGAATGCTGCTGGAAACCATGGACATAATCCGGGATATAATCATGAGGGCGAGGACCGTGCCTTAGAACGGTTCCAAAAGTTTGCACCTCCTAAGTTCATAGGAGGACCTAATCCTGATTTAGCAGAAACCTGGATGGACCGAATGCTCGATATATTTGCCGCGCTTAGGTATTCGGAAGAGCGGCAGATATCTTTTGCTATTTTCCAGTTTGAGGGGGCCGCTCGAGCCTGGTGGAATGTGATCAGAGCTAAGTGGGAGCGGGAACAAACCCCTTGGACCTGGATCAATTTCACCCGAGAATTTAATGAGAAGTATTTGCCGCCCATCGTGCAAGAGAAACGGGAAGATGATTTTATTCGCCTGCGTCAAGGTGCATCTAGCGTGGCAGAGTACGAAACCCAGTTCACTAAACTTTCCCGCTTTGCCCCAGAGCTGGTGTTAACGGAGCAGAAACGAATCCGTCGCTTCGTTCAAGGTTTAACTGTGGAAATCCAGGAGTCGCTAGCAGCTGCTCAGTTGAACACGTTTAGCCAAGCGCTAGAAAAAGCACAGCGGATTGAGACTGCCAGAGGACAGGTTAAAGCCTTCCACGATCGGAAAAGGAGGCAACCTAGCTCAAATGATTCCATGATCGGACAAAGCTCGCGAAACGAGCCACCTGCCAAGATAACGAAAGGTACGGATGGTCCACGACCTGCAGGGACCCCGAAAAACTTTGTGCGGGGTCAGGTCGTGCAAGAGGGGCCGAGGACTGTCCAGCGTGGAGGGGCAAGTACAGCCGCCAAGTCAACCTGTGGTTTCTGTGGGGGCAATCACACCGATGAAAATTGCTGGAAGAATAGTTCGGTACGCAAATGCTTCAAATGTGGTAGCACCGAACACCTGATTGCCCGGTGTCCTAAGATGAAAAAGGAAGAATTTAAGTCACCGACTGAAGGGACCACAACTAAGCCGTCCAATGCAGGGGACAATCGACCTAAAGGGCCAGCAAGAGTGTATGCAATGGGTCAACAGGAGGCGATTGACCCTTCGGCAGGTTTTGAAGGTACGCTTTGACCAACGAATTAATTTCGAGGACGAAATTGTCCTAAGTGGGGGAGATTGTGAGGCCCCAGTTCGTTCTACGTTGAGATATTCATTATTTGGGCGGTAACGTTTGGTTTTGGGAGTATTTCGAAAACCCTAAGTAGGGATTAAGATTTAAACCCTAAGTTCCGGTTAAGATTGAAAACCCGTTTTTTCTACATTTTCTTTATTACAAAATTCCCCAGATAATTTTTATTGAGTAAATAGAGTTTTTAGATGATTTTTCTAGTATTAGTTAGATTTTGAGAAATTAAGAACGTATATCGGATATGGGACCCACTAGTGCGAAAAGTTCGGAAAAATTCGGCCAATAAGGTTAAGTTTCGGATACTGTGTAAAATTTATCGGGTGTTAAGAGATAAGTAGTGTGTGTGAAGTGATTGATGTGAGAGAGAAAAGAAAGATAAGAAGGCATTAATGGAGGTGACAAGTGTCACTTTCCTATTGGTTGGACTTTAAGAATTACTATTTACTTTCTTGACTTTTTTTGACCAAAGGATTAAATATCAAAAAAATGCCCAAAATTCACCATTTTTCTCTTCCTTGTGGCCGGCTCTCTCCTTGCAAAGAAGAAGGAAATTCCACCAACTTTCAAGCTTCCATAAGCTTCAATCTTCTATAAACAAAAGCTTAGACTAGATTTCACTCCATAAAATCCTATCTTCTAGTGCTAGTAAGGGTTGTAGTGAAGTTTGTATGAAGAGCTAAGTGTCCAACACCTCTCTACATCTCTTGTTCTTAGGTAAGTGATGTTTTACTACTTCCTTATACTTAATGATGGTTATTTTGTGCTTAATGGTGGCATAAGTGTTAGAATATATGATTTATTTCTTGATTTGAAGAGTTTTGGTGAAGTTTTCTATTTTATGATGAATTTTCTGGTTTAAAATGAATGGGATGTTGTGGCCTTGTATGATGATTGGCAATGGACTATAATAACTCTAGTAGGTGTGAATTGTTGATAAATGCAATCAATTATGGATTTGGATGGAAAAATGGAAAGTTAGGGTTTATAAAATCCCAATTCTGTCCGGTTTTGGATCATAGGGTTAGAGGCCGAATTGGACTTTTCTCAAAACATAAAAGTTGTAGGTATTGATGTGTATAAGGTGCCTGTAAAATTTCAGGGCATTTGGATTAGTGTAGAGTGAGTTATGATGAAATTACTGTAGCTGTTCTGCTTTGATCAGAATGCGAAAACTGCGTTGGTATTTGGCTGTTTTGACTGGAATTGGTTTGGATTTTGAAGTTGGTGTCTTCTGATGAAATGTAACTGGATGTCTTAGCTAACATATGCCTTTGGAATTTCGGCATTTGGACTTGTATGGACTGAGTTATATCGATTACAGTTTTCTGCGTTTTGCAAACCTGTTTTGGTGAATCTGGTTTAGTATTTGGCACATTTGACCTAGTTGTGCTAGGAACTGGATTGAGTGGCCTTCTCCAATATTGTAACCCTGTTTCTTAGCTTCGAAACGGTGGGTCTTACACCCCATCCGATAACCGTAGTGAATTTGGTGCCATTACCGCATATTAAGGTCAAATACGGTTTGTGATCCTGTTTTGCAATTCTGGTATAGTGTCTTGCATTTTTGACCTTGTTACATTCAAAATTGGACAAAGTTTCCTTCTTCAACATTGTAGCCCCTTAAGTCCCGGATATCCCTGTAAATTTTCAGGTTAAACGGATTAGTATATCCTGAGCTATAAACGAAATACTCAGACCTGTTTTGACCGTCAAATTCTGTTACGTTTTTGGACAGTTTATGACTGGAACTTTGGCTTCACATTTGACTGGGTTACAAGCTGTTTGGGCTTGCGACCAAAACACCAAACTTATAGCCTTATATCAGAGCTTTCTAACACCCTTGGAATTTCATGAATCGGATTTATAAAACCTGAGATATAGCCGAGCAAATAAGGCCTGGCCGTGAAGATGACCATTTTCTGGTCAGATCTGTTTTGGTCTTGATGACCAATTTCCGTTCCGAATTTGGATTGCCGACCTTCATGAAAGTTGTTCCATTTGGAATGAACTATCTAACTACCAATTTTCAGCTCTTTTGACCATGTGTAGCATAGAAAACAGTTCGCACTCAAAACTGACCATTTGTGCATTGGCCAGATTTCGTAAGTGATTGTGTTTGGTCATTTGGGACTGAAGCCTCCAGTTTCAGTTCTGGATGTCTTCATAACAGTTGTTGTTCATCCTTTAAGCTTCGATTTGGCATCTCATACGCCTTAATCCGATATTCGTAGCTCAACTTATGGGTAAACTAGAAATGAGTATCAAATCTGCCGTTTCCGTTTCCGTCCGTCATATTTACGTGCGCGCGTGTCGTTTTACCGTTTTGCTTGTTTTGGGCATGTTAGTGGCCGTTTGTGATAAAATCTTCTATTTCAGACAGCGGTGAGCTAGGCGGAGCCGGTGGGGCCCACTACTAGCGAACGCGCGAAGCGATTTTGCTTTCGTACTACTTTTGGTATTTTGAGTAAGTATTCAGGCCAGTTTGATGTGTTTTCTTGGCTATGTGTTTGAGATATGTGAAAAAGGGTACTTAGGCGAGGGTGTACTTTATCGCACTCGACCTAAACCCTAATTTGAATGTATAATTGTACTTGGCATATGTATATGAACCTTTTGGAACCAAAACCCTTGAGCTTGTGGCTCGGGGCGACTTTCGAGTAAAGTTTGTGAAGTTTGCAAAGTTTGTGAGTTCGTGGGCCCGATCTAAGACCTGTTTGGACTATTCGAGCCGGTTAGGGCTTGGTCGAAGTCAGTCCAACCTAGTCTGAGGTCACCAAGTTTGTAGGTTCATGTTATGAACCAATTTTGTGAATCCGGTTCACCGAGAAGGTGATCAAGTTTGTGACCCGAGCTTGTGACTCAAGCTCAAGTTTGTGATTTCGTTCGCCTGGGCAAGTTTGTGAGGTGACTGGCTAGTGAGGGTGATAAGGCGTCGGTGGGTGTACAAGTGAAGTTCTACGGACCATTGAGTGTGGTCGACGGAGTGTCGGCAGGAGATCACGCATGGCATATGCATTGGCTTTGGAGCCACCTGTATCCTTATTATGTGATGTTACTTTTCTGCTTTTGCTTTACTCTTACTGTGTAACTGTTGCTACGTGAATTTATGCTTTCGCCCCTGTTTACTTACTAAGCATTTAGCTTACCCCATTCCTTTTGTTTTCCTTAGCAGGGGCCGACGCGGGGATTTTGGCTTACACTAGTGTAGTTAAGTTTGTTTGTAATAGTTGAACAGTTAGGATGGTTGTTTTTGTTTTGGTGGTTTGTATAAGGACCCTTCTTAGGGTCTATCTTCTGCTGGTTGTGGTTGTAGTATATTAGAGTGGTTTGACTCGAGACTTTTGAAGATGTAAATATAACTTGTGGGATTGTATATATTGTATATAGTGCTCTTTCGAGCTATCTCGTTCGATTGCTTTAAGTTTTGAGTCCTGGCGCGAGCTAGGCAGGCGGCCCGCCGATACCCTTGGGTTCGCCCTTGGGAGAAGTGGGGTCGTCACAGTTGGTATCAGAGCGCCTAGGTTAGAGGGCTTGGGCAAGTGGGACATACGCGATAGACACTAGGCATATTTGACCATCTTAAGTTGAATGATATCTTTTAAGCTGAAATGCCGGTTGACTGACGATTTAATGTTTTGTAGGTATGTATCCGGGCGGTTCGAGTGATGCGGGACCTAGTGGTGTGGGACCGAGACCTCCGAGTAGGAGGGGCCCAGAGGATCGAGCGCTGCGTAAGCGGGCGATCCGTTATAGGCAGAGGCTGGGAGAGCCTTACACTTTGTACTCCCCCTTCAGCCAGGTGTCGTGCCGACCCTGCGCGTGTTGGTATACGTATGGCTATCCCGACGAGGTAGTCATAGCATTGGACGACGAGCGTTATTACCTCGACAGGACAGTCGACTCTTTGAGAGCGCAGCTAGAGGAGGCCAGAGAGGTTGGCCAGGGACGGGCGTCACGCATTAGGCACTTGGAGTGGAGTCTCCGAGAGGAGAGGGAGAGGACGGATGCTTTGCACCGTCAGCTCCAGGACACACACCAGCACCTCTTCGCTATGAAGAGGCAGCTGAGGGACAGGGCTCGGAGTATGTCTGTTGACTGCGAGCTCTTACTAGATTTAGCCGCAGAGGCACCGCCACGGGCCACCGGTCCAGAAGGGATGGATGAGGTGGATACGTTAGGTTCCGTTGGGAACCTGGGTCCTAGGGGAGACGCATAGGGCCGCTTTTGTACTTTTGACTGTTAGGCGGGTTACTTTTGTTAGAACTAGTTCGGCTAATTCCTTTTGTTACGTGGCCGACTAACTCGATTTTTGGAGCCGGAGCGCTCGTGTATATTGGGTTTTGTACCGACTGGAGGTCGGTAATGTGTAAATCTTTTGGTGTGACTTTGTAAATACGTGTATATATGTGAATGGAATTTTGAACTTATCTTTTGTGTGCCTTTTGTGCGTAAGTTTTGTGTCTCTTCTTTTGCTCATAGTCTGGATGATAAGTATACGGATTGTTTCAAATTATAGACTTGTACACTAGATGGCCTCCGGTACTCGAGGTGGAGGTAGAGGGCGAGGACGAGGCCCTGAAATGGAACATGAACAAGAGACAGACCAAGTAGCTACAGCCATCCAACGAATGGCTGACTTGATGGAGCGTATGATTGACCAACAGGCTCAGGGCCACGGGAATGCTGCTGGAAACCATGGACATAATCCGGGACATAATCATGAGGGCGAGGACCGTGCCTTAGAACGGTTCCAAAAGTTTGCACCTCCTAAGTTCATAGGAGGACCTAATCCTGATTTAGCAGAAACCTGGATGGACCGAATGCTCGATATATTTGCCGCGCTTAGGTATTCGGAAGAGCGGCAGATATCTTTTGCTGTTTTCCAGTTTGAGGGGGCCGCTCGAGCCTGGTGGAATGTGATCAGAGCTAAGTGGGAGCGGGAACAAACCCCTTGGACCTGGATCAATTTTACCCGAGAATTTAATGAGAAGTATTTGCCGCCCATCGTGCAAGAGAAACGGGAAGATGATTTTATTCGCCTGCGTCAAGGTGCATCTAGCGTGGCAGAGTACGAAACCCAGTTCACTAAACTTTCCCGCTTTGCCCCAGAGCTGATGTTAACGGAGCAGAAACGAATCCGTCGCTTCGTTCAAGGTTTAACTGTGGAAATCCAGGAGTCGCTAGCAGCTGCTCAGTTGAACACGTTTAGCCAAGCGCTAGAAAAAGCACAGCGGATTGAGACTGCCAGAGGACAGGTTAAAGCCTTCCACGATCGGAAAAGGAGGCAACCTAGCTCAAATGATTCCATGATCGGACAAAGCTCGCGAAACGAGCCACCTGCCAAGATAACGAAAGGTACGGATGGTCCACGACCTGCAGGGACCCCGAAAAACTTTGTGCGGGGTCAGGTCGTGCAAGAGGGGCCGAGGAGTGTCCAGCGTGGAGGGGCAAGTACAGCCGCCAAGTCAACCTATGGTTTCTGTGGGGGCAATCACACCGATGAAAATTGCTGGAAGAATAGTTCGGTACGCAAATGCTTCAAATGTGGTAGCACCGAACACCTGATTGCCCGGTGTCCTAAGATGAAAAAGGAAGAATTTAAGTCACCGACTGAAGGGACCACAACTAAGCCGTCCAATGCAGGGGACAATCGACCTAAAGGGCCAGCAAGAGTGTATGCAATGGGTCAACAGGAGGCGATTGACCCTTCGGCAGGTTTTGAAGGTACGCTTTGACCAACGAATTAATTTCGAGGACGAAATTGTCCTAAGTGGGGGAGATTGTGAGGCCCCAGTTCGTTCTACGTTGAGATATTCATTATTTGGGCGGTAACGTTTGGTTTTGGGAGTATTTCGAAAACCCTAAGTAGGGATTAAGATTTAAACCCTAAGTTCCGGTTAAGATTGAAAACCCGTTTTTTCTACATTTTCTTTATTAGAAAATTCCCCAGATAATTTTTATTGAGTAAATAGAGTTTTTAGATGATTTTTCTAGTATTAGTTAGATTTTGAGAAATTAAGAACGTATATCGGATATGGGACCCACTAGTGCCAAAAGTTCGGAAAAATTCGGCCAATAAGGTTAAGTTTCGGATACTGTGTAAAATTTATCGGGTGTTAAGAGATAAGTAGTGTGTGTGAAGTGATTGATGTGAGAGAGAAAAGAAAGATAAGAAGGCATTAATGGAGGTGACAAGTGTCACTTTCCTATTGGTTGGACTTTAAGAATTACTATTTACTTTCTTGACTTTTTTGACCAAAGGATTAAATATCAAAAAAAATGCCCAAAATTCACCATTTTTCTCTTCCTTGTGGCCGGCTCTCTCCTTGCAAAGAAGAAGGAAATTCCACCAACTTTCAAGCTTCCATAAGCTTCAATCTTCTATAAACAAAAGCTTAGACTAGATTTCACTCCATAAAATCCTATCTTCTAGTGCTAGTAAAGGTTGTAGTGAAGTTTGTTTGAAGAGCTAAGTGTCCAACACCTCTCTACATCTCTTGTTCTTAGGTAAGTGATGTTTTACTACTTCCTTATACTTAATGATGGTTATTTTGTGCTTAATGGTGGCATAAGTGTTAGAATATATGATTTATTTCTTGATTTGAAGAGTTTTGGTGAAGTTTTCCATTTTATGATGAATTTTCTGGTTTAAAATGAATGGGATGTTGTGGCCTTGTATGATGATTGGCAATGGACTATAATAACTCTAGTAGGTGTGAATTGTTGATAAATGCAATCAATTATGGATTTGGATGGAAAAATGGAAAGTTAGGGTTTATAAAATCCCAATTCTGTCCGGTTTTGGATCATAGGGTTAGAGGCCGAATTGGACTTTGGTCAAAACATGAAAGTTGTAGGTATTGATGTGTATAAGGTGCCTGTAAAATTTCAGGGCATTTGGATTAGTGTAGAGTGAGTTATGACGAAATTACTGTAGCTGTTCTGCTTTGATCAGAATGCGAAAACTGCGTTGGTATTTGGCTGTTTTGACTGGAATTGGTTTGGATTTTGAAGTTGGTGTCTTCTGATGCAATGTAACTGGATGTCTTAGATAACATATGCCTTTGGAATTTCGGCATTTGGACTTGTATGGACTGAGTTATATCGATTACAGTTTTCTGCGTTTTGCAAACCTGTTTTGGTGAATCTGGTTTAGTATTTGGCACATTTGACCTAGTTGTGCTAGGAACTGGATTGAGTGGCCTTCTCCAATATTCTAACCCTGTTTCTTAGCTTCGAAACGGTGGGTCTTACACCCCCATCCGATAACTGTAGTGAATTTGGTGCCATTACCGCATATTAAGGTCAAATACGGTTTGTGATCCTGTTTTGCAATTCTGGTATAGTGTCTTGCATTTTTGACCTTGTTACATTCAAAATTGGACAAAGTTTCCTTCTTAAACATTGTAGCCCCTTAAGTCCCGGATATCCCTGTAAATTTTCAGGTTAAACGGATTAGTATATCCTGAGCTATAAACGAAATACTCAGACCTGTTTTGACCGTCAAATTCTGTTACGTTTTTGGACAGTTTATGACTGGAACTTTGGCTTCACATTTGACTGGGTTACAAGCTGTTTGGGCTTGCGACCAAAACACCAAACTTATAGCTCTATATCAGAGCTTTCTAACGCCCTTGGAATTTCATGAATCGGATTTATAAAACCTGAGATATAGCCGAGCAAATAAGGCCTGGCCGTGAAGATGACCATTTTCTGGTCAGATCTGTTTTGGTCTTGATGACCAATTTCCGTTCCGAATTTGGATTGCCGACCTTCATGAAAGTTGTTCCATTTGGAATGAACTATCTAACTACCAATTTTCATCTCTTTTGACCATGTGTAGCATAGAAAACAGTTCGCACTCAAAACTGACCATTTGTGCATTGGCCAGATTTCGTAAGTGATTGTGTTTGGTCATTTGGGACTGAAGCCTCCAGTTTCAGTTCTGGATGTCTTCATAACAGTTGTTGTTCATCCTTTAAGCTTCGATTTGGCATCTCATACGCCTTAATCCGATATTCGTAGCTCAACTTATGGGTAAACTAGAAATGAGTATCAAATCTGCCGTTTCCGTTTCCGTCCGTCATATTTACGTGCGCGCGTGTCGTTTTACCGTTTTGCTTGTTTTGGGCATGTTAGTGGCCGTTTGTGATAAAATCTTCTATTTCAGACAGCGGTGAGCTAGGCGGAGCCGGTGGGGCCCACTACTAGCGAACGCGCGAAGCGATTTTGCTTTCGTACTACTTTTGGTATTTTGAGTAAGTATTCAGGCCAGTTTGATGTGTTTTCTTTGCTATGTGTTTGAGATATGTGAAAAGGGTGCTTAGGCGAGGGTGTACTTTATCGCACTCGACCTAAACCCTAATTTGAATGTATAATTGTACTTGGCATATGTATATGAACCTTTTGGAACCAAAACCCTTGAGCTTGTGGCTCGGGGCGACTTTCGAGTAAAGTTTGTGAAGTTTGCAAAGTTTGTGAGTTCGTGGGGCCGATCTAAGACCTGTTTGGACTATTCGAGCCGGTTAGGGCTTGGTCGAAGTCAGTCCAACCTAGTCTGAGGTCACCAAGTTTGTAGGTTCATGTTATGAACCAATTTTGTGAATCCGGTTCACCGAGAAGGTGACCAAGTTTGTGACCCGAGCTTGTGACTCAAGCTCAAGTTTGTGATTTCGTTCGCCCGGGGAAGTTTGTGAGGTGACTGGCCAGTGAGGGTGATAAGGTGTCGGTGGGTGTACAAGTGAAGTTCTACGGACCATTGAGTGTGGTCGACGGAGTGTCGGCAGGAGATCACGCATGGCATATGAATTGGCTTTGGAGCCACCTGTATCCTTATTATGTGATGTTACTTTTCTGCTTTTGCTTTACTCTTACTGTGTAACTGTTGCTACGTGAATTTATGCTTTCGCCCCTGTTTACTTACTAAGCATTTAGCTTACCCCATTCCTTTTGTTTTCCTTAGCAGGGGCCGACGCGGGGATTTTGGCTTACACTAGTGTAGTTAAGTTTGTTTGTAATAGTTGAACAGTTAGGATGGTTGTTTTTGTTTTGGTGGTTTGTATAAGGACCCTTCTTAGGGTCTATCTTCTGCTGGTTGTGGTTGTAGTATATTAGAGTGGTTTGACTCGAGACTTTTGAAGATGTAAATATAACTTGTGGGATTGTATATATTGTATATAGTGCTCTTTCGAGCTATCTCGTTCGATTGCTTTAAGTTTTGAGTCCTGGCGCGAGCTAGGCAGGCGGCCCGCCGATACCCTTGGGTTCGCCCTTGGGAGAAGTGGGGTCGTCACAGTTGGTATCAGAGCGCCTAGGTTAGAGGGCTTGGGCAAGTGGGACATACGCGATAGACACTAGGCATATTTGACCATCTTAAGTTGAATGATATCTTTTAAGCTGAAATGCCGGTTGACTGACGATTTAATGTTTTGTAGGTATGTATCCGGGCGGTTCGAGTGATGCGGGACCTAGTGGTGTGGGACCGAGACCTCCGAGTAGGAGGGGCCCAGAGGATCGAGCGCTGCGTAAGCGGGCGATCCGTTATAGGCAGAGGCTGGGAGAGCCTTACACTTTGTACTCCCCCTTCAGCCAGGTGTCGTGCCGACCCTGCGCGTGTTGGTATACGTATGGCTCTCCCGACGAGGTAGTCATAGCATTGGACGACGAGCGTTATTACCTCGACAGGACAGTCGACTCTTTGAGAGCGCAGCTAGAGGAGGCCAGAGAGGTTGGCCAGGGGCGGGCGTCACGCATTAGGCACTTGGAGCGGAGTCTCCGAGAGGAGAGGGAGAGGACGGATGCTTTGCACCGTCAGCTCCAGGACACACACCAGCACCTCTTCGCTATGAAGAGGCAGCTGAGGGACAGGGCTCGGAGTATGTCTGTTGACTGCGAGCTCTTACTAGATTTAGCCGCAGAGGCACCGCCACGGGCCACCGGTCCAGAAGGGATGGATGAGGTGGATACGTTAGGTTCCGTTGGGAACCTGGGTCCTAGGGGAGACGCATAGGGCCGCTTTTGTACTTTTGACTGTTAGGCGGGTTACTTTTGTTAGAACTAGTTCGGCTAATTCCTTTTGTTACGTGGCCGACTAACTCGATTTTTGGAGCCGGAGCGCTCGTGTATATTGGGTTTTGTACCGACTGGAGGTCGGTAATGTGTAAATCTTTTGGTGTGACTTTGTAAATACGTGTATATATGTGAATGGAATTTTGAACTTATCTTTTGTGTGCCTTTTGTGCGTAAGTTTTGTGTCTCTTCTTTTGCTCATAGTCTGGATGATAAGTATACGGATTGTTTCAAATTATAGACTTGTACACTAGATGGCCTCCGGTACTCGAGGTGGAGGTAGAGGGCGAGGACGAGGCCCTGAAATGGAACATGAACAAGAGACAGACCAAGTAGCTACAGCCATCCAACGAATGGCTGACTTGATGGAGCGTATGATTGACCAACAGGCTCAGGGCCACGGGAATGCTGCTGGAAACCATGGACATAATCCGGGACATAATCATGAGGGCGAGGACCGTGCCTTAGAACGGTTCCAAAAGTTTGCACCTCCTAAGTTCATAGGAGGACCTAATCCTGATTTAGCAGAAACCTGGATGGACCGAATGCTCGATATATTTGCCGCGCTTAGGTATTCGGAAGAGCGGCAGATATCTTTTGCTATTTTCCAGTTTGAGGGGGCCGCTCGAGCCTGGTGGAATGTGATCAGAGCTAAGTGGGAGCGGGAACAAACCCCTTGGACCTGGATCAATTTCACCCGAGAATTTAATGAGAAGTATTTGCCGCCCATCGTGCAAGAGAAACGGGAAGATGATTTTATTCGCCTGCGTCAAGGTGCATCTAGCGTGGCAGAGTACGAAACCCAGTTCACTAAACTTTCCCGCTTTGCCCCAGAGCTGGTGTTAACGGAGCAGAAACGAATCCGTCGCTTCGTTCAAGGTTTAACTGTGGAAATCCAGGAGTCGCTAGCAGCTGCTCAGTTGAACACGTTTAGCCAAGCGCTAGAAAAAGCACAGCGGATTGAGACTGCCAGAGGACAGGTTAAAGCCTTCCACGATCGGAAAAGGAGGCAACCTAGCTCAAATGATTCCATGGTCGGACAAAGCTCGCGAAACGAGCCACCTGCCAAGATAACGAAAGGTACGGATGGTCCACGACCTGCAGGGACCCCGAAAAACTTTGTGCGGGGTCAGGTCGTGCAAGAGGGGCCGAGGAGTGTCCAGCCTGGAGGGGCAAGTACAGCCGCCAAGTCAACCTGTGGTTTCTGTGGGGACAATCACACAGATGAAAATTGCTGGAAGAATAGTTCGGTACGCAAATGCTTCAAATGTGGTAGCACCGAACACCTGATTGCCCGGTGTCCTAAGATGAAAAAGGAAGAATTTAAGTCACCGACTGAAGGGACCACAACTAAGCCGTCCAATGCAGGGGACAATCGACCTAAAGGGCCAGCAAGAGTGTATGCAATGGGTCAACAGGAGGCGATTGACCCTTCGGCAGGTTTTGAAGGTACGCTTTGACCAACGAATTAATTTCGAGGACGAAATTGTCCTAAGTGGGGGAGATTGTGAGGCCCCAGTTCGTTCTACGTTGAGATATTCATTATTTGGGCGGTAACGTTTGGTTTTGGGAGTATTTCGAAAACCCTGAGTAGGGATTAAGATTTAAACCCTAAGTTCCGGTTAAGATTGAAAACCCGTTTTTTCTACATTTTCTTTATTAGAAAATTCCCCAGATAATTTTTATTGAGTAAATAGAGTTTTTAGATGATTTTTCTAGTATTAGTTAGATTTTGAGAAATTAAGAACGTATATCGGATATGGGACCCACTAGTGCCAAAAGTTCGGAAAAATTCGGCCAATAAGGTTAAGTTTCGGATACTGTGTAAAATTTATCGGGTGTTAAGAGATAAGTAGTGTGTGTGAAGTGATTGATGTGAGAGAGAAAAGAAAGATAAGAAGGCATTAATGGAGGTGACAAGTGTCACTTTCCTATTGGTTGGACTTTAAGAATTACTATTTACTTTCTTGACTTTTTTGACCAAAGGATTAAATATCAAAAAAAATGCCCAAAATTCACCATTTTTCTCTTCCTTGTGGCCGGCTCTCTCCTTGCAAAGAAGAAGGAAATTCCACCAACTTTCAAGCTTCCATAAGCTTCAATCTTCTATAAACAAAAGCTTAGACTAGATTTCACTCCATAAAATCCTATCTTCTAGTGCTAGTAAAGGTTGTAGTGAAGTTTGTTTGAAGAGCTAAGTGTCCAACACCTCTCTACATCTCTTGTTCTTAGGTAAGTGATGTTTTACTACTTCCTTATACTTAATGATGGTTATTTTGTGCTTAATGGTGGCATAAGTGTTAGAATATATGATTTATTTCTTGATTTGAAGAGTTTTGGTGAAGTTTTCCATTTTATGATGAATTTTCTGGTTTAAAATGAATGGGATGTTGTGGCCTTGTATGATGATTGGCAATGGACTATAATAACTCTAGTAGGTGTGAATTGTTGATAAATGCAATCAATTATGGATTTGGATGGAAAAATGGAAAGTTAGGGTTTATAAAATCCCAATTCTGTCCGGTTTTGGATCATAGGGTTAGAGGCCGAATTGGACTTTACTCAAAACATGAAAGTTGTAGGTATTGATGTGTATAAGGTGCCTGTAAACTTTCAGGGCATTTGGATTAGTGTAGAGTGAGTTATGACGAAATTACTGTAGCTGTTCTGCTTTGATCAGAATGCGAAAACTGCGTTGGTATTTGGCTGTTTTGACTGGAATTGGTTTGGATTTTGAAGTTGGTGTCTTCTGATGCAATGTAACTGGATGTCTTAGATAACATATGCCTTTGGAATTTCGGCATTTGGACTTGTATGGACTGAGTTATATCGATTACAGTTTTCTGCGTTTTGCAAACCTGTTTTGGTGAATCTGGTTTAGTATTTGGCACATTTGACCTAGTTGTGCTAGGAACTGGATTGAGTGGCCTTCTCCAATATTGTAACCCTGTTTCTTAGCTTCGAAAGGGTGGGTCTTACACCCCCATCCGATAACCGTAGTGAATTTGGTGCCATTACCGCATATTAAGGTCAAATACGGTTTGTGATCCTGTTTTGCAATTCTGGTATAGTGTCTTGCATTTTTGACCTTGTTACATTCAAAATTGGACAAAGTTTCCTTCTTAAACATTGTAGCCCCTTAAGTCCCGGATATCCCTGTAAATTTTCAGGTTAAACGGATTAGTATATCCTGAGCTATAAACGAAATACTCAGACCTGTTTTGACCGTCAAATTCTGTTACGTTTTTGGACAGTTTATGACTGGAACTTTGGCTTCACATTTGACTGGGTTACAAGCTGTTTGGGCTTTCGACCAAAACACCAAACTTATAGCCTTATATCAGAGCTTTCTAACGCCCTTGGAATTTCATGAATCGGATTTATAAAACCTGAGATATAGCCGAGCAAATAAGGCCTGGCCGTGAAGATGACCATTTTCTGGTCAGATCTGTTTTGGTCTTGATGACCAATTTCCGTTCCGAATTTGGATTGCCGACCTTCATGAAAGTTGTTCCATTTGGAATGAACTATCTAACTACCAATTTTCATCTCTTTTGACCATGTGTAGCATAGAAAACAGTTCGCACTCAAAACTGACCATTTGTGCATTGGCCAGATTTCGTAAGTGATTGTGTTTGGTCATTTGGGACTGAAGCCTCCAGTTTCAGTTCTGGATGTCTTCATAACAGTTGTTGTTCATCCTTTAAGCTTCGATTTGGCATCTCATACGCCTTAATCCGATATTCGTAGCTCAACTTATGGGTAAACTAGAAATGAGTATCAAATCTGCCGTTTCCGTTTCCGTCCGTCATATTTACGTGCGCGCGTGTCGTTTTACCGTTTTGCTTGTTTTGGGCATGTTAGTGGCCGTTTGTGATAAAATCTTCTATTTCAGACAGCGGTGAGCTAGGCGGAGCCGGTGGGGCCCACTACTAGCGAACGCGCGAAGCGATTTTGCTTTCGTACTACTTTTGGTATTTTGAGTAAGTATTCAGGCCAGTTTGATGTGTTTTCTTGGCTATGTGTTTGAGATATGTGAAAAGGGTACTTAGGCGAGAGTGTACTTTATCGCACTCGACCTAAACCCTAATTTGAATGTATAATTGTACTTGGCATATGTATATGAACCTTTTGGAACCAAAACCCTTGAGCTTGTGGCTCGGGGCGACTTTCGAGTAAAGTTTGTGAAGTTTGCAAAGTTTGTGAGTTCGTGGGCCCGATCTAAGACCTGTTTGGACTATTCGAGCCGGTTAGAGCTTGGTCGAAGTCAGTCCAACCTAGTCTGAGGTCACCAAGTTTGTAGGTTCATGTTATGAACCAATTTTGTGAATCCGGTTCACCGAGAAGGTGACCAAGTTTGTGACCCGAGCTTGTGACTCAAGCTCAAGTTTGTGATTTCGTTCGCCCGGGCAAGTTTGTGAGGTGACTGGCCAGTGAGGGTGATAAGGCGTCGGTGGGTGTACAAGTGAAGTTCTACGGACCATTGAGTGTGGTCGACGAAGTGTCGGCAGGAGATCACGCATGGCATATGAATTGGCTTTGGAGCCACCTGTATCCTTATTATGTGATGTTACTTTTCTGCTTTTGCTTTACTCTTACGGTGTAACTGTTGCTACGTGAATTTATGCTTTCGCCCCTGTTTACTTATTAAGCATTTAGCTTACCCCATTCCTTTTGTTTTCCTTAGCAGGGGCCGACGCGGGGATTTTGGCTTACACTAGTGTAGTTAAGTTTGTTTGTAATAGTTGAACAGTTAGGATGATTGTTTTTGTTTTGGTGGTTTGTATAAGGACCCTCCTTAGGGTCTATCTTCTGCTGGTTGTGGTTGTAGTATATTAGAGTGGTTTGACTCGAGACTTTTGAAGATGTAAATATAACTTGTGGGATTGTATATATTGTATATAGTGCTCTTTCGAGCTATCTCGTTCGATTGCTTTAAGTTTTGAGTCCTGGCGCGAGCTAGGCAGGCGGCCCGCCGATACCCTTGGGTTCGCCCTTGGGAGAAGTGGGGTCGTCACATTACCAATTGATTAAATATCTCAAAATTACCACAAAAATCACTCTTTTCTTCACCATTGTGGCCGGCCCTCTCTAGCTAAGAAGAAAGAAAAACTCTCCAAGATTCTTGCTTCCATCTTGCTTGAGTGTAATCATCCAACCATTTGATCTTGTTTCTACTCCATAAAATCTCTCCATTTGGTTCTAGAAAGTGATTTGGTGAAGTGTTTAAGGAAGCTAAGGTGTCCAACAACTCTCCCTCTCTTGTTTACTAGGTGAGTGGTGATTGAACTTCCTCCTACACTTAATGAAGCTTAAGTTGTGCTTAATGGTAGCTAAAGTGATGAATTTGTGGTTTATTTCTTGGTTTGAGATGAATTGGTGAAGTTTTCAATTTATTGATGAATTTTCTGGCTTAATTGTGATCATCATGTTGTGGTTATCTATGATGGTTGGAATTGATGGCTAACGACTATAGTAGGTGTACATGATTGGTAATTGTAACCAATTTTGGGTTTGGAAGGAATTTGAGAAAGTTAGGGTTTTATATCCCCAATTCTGTCCGGTATTGTATCTCATGGTTAAGGGCCGAATTGGCCTTGGCCCAAAACATGAAAGTTGTAGGTATTGATGTTTTAAAGGTGCCTGTAAACTTTCAGGTCAATTGGAGTAGTGTAGAATGAGATAAGCCGAAATTACTATTGCTGTTCTGGGTTCATCAGGATTTTTGAACTGCGTTTGAAATGGGTTGTTTTGACTGGAATTGTTTTGGATTTGGGTGTTGAGGTCTTCTGATGAAATGTAGCTTGATGGCCTAGCTACCATATGCCTTTGGAATTTCTGCATTTGGACCTGTTTAGACTGAGTTGTACTGATTACAGCATAGTGTAATTTGTAAACCTGCAATTACGGTTCTGGTTTGTTATTTGGCATATTTGACTTAGTTGTGATGGGATTTGGACTGAGTGACCTTCTACATTGTTGTAGCCCTGGTTCTTAGCTTCGAAATGGTGGGTCTTACATCCTAATCCGATAATCGTAGTGCAAGTTGTGCCATTACCGCAAAATGAGGACAAAACTGTTTTTTTTTGTTAGGGCCATTAGTTGCATTTCCGCAATTTCTGGTTGCCTATGATGCTTATACATGCTTATGAAACCCTATTGGGGTTGTGATTGGCATTACTTTATGACTCGTTATCGAGTCTCATTGTATTTTTTTATGTGTTTTAGGACGTGACGAGGGTTCACGACGATCTTTTAACGACGGTGTATGAAACATCACTTACTTGAGTGGTGAGTATACTGCTCACTTGAATGTTACAATGTGGCTTTGCTATATGTGATTTTGATGCCTTGAAGGCTTATTTGGCTATTGGAATTGATTGAGGTGAGGGTGTACTTGACCGCCCTCACCCCATGTGATACCGTTAGTGACTGTTTACCGCTTCACTGATATACTGCACTTGCTATATGAGATATTGAATTCACTTCATGAAAAACTGATTTGGTGTCGTCTGGACGAGTATCCAACGGCCTTACTGTACTACTGAGCTCAACCCCGTTGGTAGTCAATTGAATCGAGCCGGCGAGGGCTTGGTCGTGAAAATTGACATGCCACGGGGACTGTACTGGGGAATCTTGTAGTAATGAGACTCTTGATTCCGGTAAACTCGAGTATTACCAAAAGCTACTGATTGGAGTGCGGGCCCGATTGGGGTATGTTTGGTGGAAGGGATGGGAGTGAAGTGGGTTCTACGGTTGGTACTCATAAACGTTGACGGAGAGTCAATGAGATTGGATCAAGAATGTACGCGTGGAAATGGGCTCTTGAGAGCCGACCGTATCCTTTTACCGACTTGTTTTATTCTTTAATTGTGTACTTGAAATGAAAGGTTATGCTATATGCTCTTTGTTGCTTATGTGGTAGTAACTCACTGGGCTTAAGCTCATTCCGTTCTATTTGTTTTCCTTACAGGAAATGACCACTTTTGGAAAAGGTTGTGTTAGTTGGTTGTCAAGTTGAGCTCATGTAAATGTCTTTTGTATAGCTCTTTGAATGAAACCCTAATGTGTATTGGGTTCAATTTCTTTTGATTGGCAAACCGAACATGTATATCCGTGATGAATCGTTTTGATATGCCGCTTTGGCTTTTGGCTTGTAAATGTTACATTTCAATGTTTGGTTGACATTTGGTTGGATTTCGGATTAACTCGTATTTCAAACGGCAAAAGAAAAATTTGGCTACTCTCGGCCTAGTATTCGGATTCTGACGTGGACGGTACTGTTCATCATCGGCTTCATTTTTTCATTTTTTTTATCTTGTGATTTTGACTTGTTTTATTAGATCGACGTGAACTGATCCGTAGTCCTAGCGAGAGCTGGGCAGGCAGCCCACTAACCCCTTTGGTTCGCCTTATGGGAAAGTGAGGCTGTTACAAGTGGTATCAGAGCCACTTCGCGTGGTCTCTGCGCGGAGTGAGCTTGGGGCCAAGTGATGTCATGGTCCTGCTTTTGGTGAAAGTGTTTAAAGGTATAAGTGCTCTTTTGAGCGTAAGCTATGAACTGTGCATGTCATAAGTGTAAGGATCATTAACACGGGACATGAGGAAGTTAAGTATGTATGTCGGGTAGGAATCTTTAATAAGGATGATTTACGCTTGGGACCGGCCGGCTCGAGTTGTGAATTATCTTGGATGGGATTCTTGGGCCCGGATACGAACGAAATAAGAGCGCCTAGGTTAGAGGACTTGGGCAATTGTGGGACATACGTGATAGGCCTTAGGAATACATTATTCTCTTTAAGATGAATGATATATTTTAAGTTGAAATGTCAGTTAACTAACGAATTAATGTTTGTAGGTATGGATCCGGGCAGTTCTAGCGGCATGGGACCGGGACCGAGACCTCCGAGTGCGAGGGGCCCAGAGGACCGGGTGCTGCGTAAGCGGGCGATCCGATATCGGAGGAGGCTTGGGGAGTCTTATAGTTTGTATTCCCCTTTTGGACAGGTGTCGCGCCGACCCTGTGAGTGCTGGTATACCTATGGCTATCCTGACGAGGTTGTTTTAGCGATGGATGACGAGCGTTATCACCTAGGCAGGACAGTTGAGACTTTGAGGGCACAGCTGGAGGAGGCTAGAGAGTTTAGCCGTTGGCAGGCGTTGCGCGTTAGGGACCTGGAGCGGGATCTTCGACACACACACCAGCACCTCTTCGCTATGAGGATGCAGCTTAGGGAGAGGGCCCGGAGTATTACGTTTGACTGTGGGGTTTTACTAGACATGGCCGCGGAGGCACCACCACGAGCTACTGGTCCAGAGCAGATAGGCGAGATAGATACTTTAGGTTCCGTTGGGAACCGGGGCCCTAGGGGAGGTGATTAGGGACGCTTTTGTATTATGAGTAGCTGGTAGATTACTTTTGCTAGGACTGGCATGGCTAATTTCTTTGGTTATTTGGTGGACTGACTAGATTTTTGGAGCCGGAGTGCTCGTTTGCATAATGGGTTTTGTACCGACTGGAGGTCGGGTACTTTGTATATCTTTTGGTGTGGTTTTGTAAATAAATGTATATATTCGAGTATTATCTTTTGGTACCTACGCTTTTGCGTGCTTTTCGTGTATTTGTTTTGTGTTTTTATTTTGTTTCTAGTTGGAGTATTACGCACACGATAGGTGTGGATCTATAGACTTTTGCACCTAAATGGCCCTGGTACTCGAGGTAAAGGTAGAGGGCGAGGACTAATTCCGAATCGGCCAAGGTAGAAGGGACCAAACCTAGGGTAGCGGCTCGAGTGTATTCACTGGAGCCACAACAGGTCCCCGATTTTCTGAACCAGAGAAAGGTGCGATCCGTTGGGTACCTTAGATCATGATAGATTCCGTAAGAAAATTTCGAGGGCGAAATTTCTTTAAGGGGGAGAGAGTGTGAGAACCCGTACTTTTCCCATTTTTTTTTAGGGTTTTATTTATTTAATGGCTTGTTTTCTGCGTTTTCTTTAGTAGGGAAATTTTCTAGATATTTTTAATGAGCAGATATAGTTTTTGGATGATTTTTCTAGTATCAAATAGGTTTTGAGAAATTAAGAGTGTATACCGGATGTGGGACCCATTAGGGCGAAAAGTTCGGAAAAATTCGACCAATTAGGTTAAGTTCCGGATACTGGGTGAAATTTATCGGGTGTTAAGAGATAAGTAGAGGAGGTGAAGTGATTGATGTGAGAGGGAAAAAGAAGGATAGGAATGCATTAATGAAGTGACAAGTGTCACCTTAAGAGTGGTGGTCACTTATTTGACTTATTTGACTTATTTGACTTATTTGACTTTTTGACCTTTCTTACCAATTGATTAAATATCTCAAAATTACCA
This sequence comes from Coffea eugenioides, assembly GCF_003713205.1. Classification (NCBI taxonomy): domain Eukaryota; kingdom Viridiplantae; phylum Streptophyta; class Magnoliopsida; order Gentianales; family Rubiaceae; genus Coffea; species Coffea eugenioides. The sequence continues at coordinate 246,431 of NC_040035.1, forward strand.
CAAAAATCACTCTTTTCTTCACCATTGTGGCCGGCCCTCTCTAGCTAAGAAGAAAGAAAAACTCTCCAAGATTCTTGCTTCCATCTTGCTTGAGTGTAATCATCCAACCATTTGATCTTGTTTCTACTCCATAAAATCTCTCCATTTGGTACTAGAAAGTGATTTGGTGAAGTGTTTAAGGAAGCTAAGGTGTCCAACAACTCTCCCTCTCTTGTTTACTAGGTGAGTGGTGATTGAACTTCCTCCTACACTTAATGAAGCTTAAGTTGTGCTTAATGGTAGCTAAAGTGATGAATTTGTGGTTTATTTCTTGGTTTGAGATGAATTGGTGAAGTTTTCAATTTATTGATGAATTTTCTGGCTTAATTGTGATCATCATGTTGTGGTTATCTATGATGGTTGGAATTGATGGCTAACGACTATAGTAGGTGTACATGATTGGTAATTGTAACCAATTTTGGGTTTGGAAGGAATTTGAGAAAGTTAGGGTTTTATATCCCCAATTCTGTCCGGTATTGTATCTCATGGTTAAGGGCCGAATTGGCCTTGGCCCAAAACATGAAAGTTGTAGGTATTGATGTTTTAAAGGTGCCTGTAAACTTTCAGGTCAATTGGAGTAGTGTAGAATGAGATAAGCCGAAATTACTATTGCTGTTCTGGGTTCATCAGGATTTTTGAACTGCGTTTGAAATGGGTTGTTTTGAATGGAATTGTTTTGGATTTGGGTGTTGAGGTCTTCTGATGAAATGTAGCTTGATGGCCTAGCTACCATATGCCTTTGGAATTTCTGCATTTGGACCTGTTTAGACTGAGTTGTACTGATTACAGCATAGTGTAATTTGTAAACCTGCAATTACGGTTCTGGTTTGTTATTTGGCATATTTGACTTAGTTGTGATGGGATTTGGACTGAGTGACCTTCTACATTGTTGTAGCCCTGGTTCTTAGCTTCGAAATGGTGGGTCTTACATCCTAATCCGATAATCGTAGTGCAAGTTGTGCCATTACCGCAAAATGAGGACAAAACTGTTTTTTTTTGTTAGGGCCATTAGTTGCATTTCCGCAATTTCTGGTTGCCTATGATGCTTATACATGCTTATGAAACCCTATTGGGGTTGTGATTGGCATTACTTTATGACTCGTTATCGAGTCTCATTGTATTTTTTTATGTGTTTTAGGACGTGACGAGGGTTCACGACGATCTTTTAACGACGGTGTATGAAACATCACTTACTTGAGTGGTGAGTATACTGCTCACTTGAATGTTACAATGTGGCTTTGCTATATGTGATTTTGATGCCTTGAAGGCTTATTTGGCTATTGGAATTGATTGAGGTGAGGGTGTACTTGACCGCCCTCACCCCATGTGATACCGTTAGTGACTGTTTACCGCTTCACTGATATACTGCACTTGCTATATGAGATATTGAATTCACTTCATGAAAAACTGATTTGGTGTCGTCTGGACGAGTATCCAACGGCCTTACTGTACTACTGAGCTCAACCCCGTTGGTAGTCAATTGAATCGAGCCGGCGAGGGCTTGGTCGTGAAAATTGACATGCCACGGGGACTGTACTGGGGAATCTTGTAGTAATGAGACTCTTGATTCCGGTAAACTCGAGTATTACCAAAAGCTACTGATTGGAGTGCGGGCCCGATTGGGGTATGTTTGGTGGAAGGGATGGGAGTGAAGTGGGTTCTACGGTTGGTACTCATAAACGTTGACGGAGAGTCAATGAGATTGGATCAAGAATGTACGCGTGGAAATGGGCTCTTGAGAGCCGACCGTATCCTTTTACCGACTTGTTTTATTCTTTAATTGTGTACTTGAAATGAAAGGTTATGCTATATGCTCTTTGTTGCTTATGTGGTAGTAACTCACTGGGCTTAAGCTCATTCCGTTCTATTTGTTTTCCTTACAGGAAATGACCACTTTTGGAAAAGGTTGTGTTAGTTGGTTGTCAAGTTGAGCTCATGTAAATGTCTTTTGTATAGCTCTTTGAATGAAACCCTAATGTGTATTGGGTTCAATTTCTTTTGATTGGCAAACCGAACATGTATATCCGTGATGAATCGTTTTGATATGCCGCTTTGGCTTTTGGCTTGTAAATGTTACATTTCAATGTTTGGTTGACATTTGGTTGGATTTCGGATTAACTCGTATTTCAAACGGCAAAAGAAAAATTTGGCTACTCTCGGCCTAGTATTCGGATTCTGACGTGGACGGTACTGTTCATCATCGGCTTCATTTTTTCATTTTTTTTATCTTGTGATTTTGACTTGTTTTATTAGATCGACGTGAACTGATCCGTAGTCCTAGCGAGAGCTGGGCAGGCAGCCCACTAACCCCTTTGGTTCGCCTTATGGGAAAGTGAGGCTGTTACAAGTGGTATCAGAGCCACTTCGCGTGGTCTCTGCGCGGAGTGAGCTTGGGGCCAAGTGATGTCATGGTCCTGCTTTTGGTGAAAGTGTTTAAAGGTATAAGTGCTCTTTTGAGCGTAAGCTATGAACTGTGCATGTCATAAGTGTAAGGATCATTAACACGGGACATGAGGAAGTTAAGTATGTATGTCGGGTAGGAATCTTTAATAAGGATGATTTACGCTTGGGACCGGCCGGCTCGAGTTGTGAATTATCTTGGATGGGATTCTTGGGCCCGGATACGAACGAAATAAGAGCGCCTAGGTTAGAGGACTTGGGCAATTGTGGGACATACGTGATAGGCCTTAGGAATACATTATTCTCTTTAAGATGAATGATATATTTTAAGTTGAAATGTCAGTTAACTAACGAATTAATGTTTGTAGGTATGGATCCGGGCAGTTCTAGCGGCATGGGACCGGGACCGAGACCTCCGAGTGTGAGGGGCCCAGAGGACCGGGTGCTGCGTAAGCGGGCGATCCGATATCGGAGGAGGCTTGGGGAGTCTTATAGTTTGTATTCCCCTTTTGGACAGGTGTCGCGCCGACCCTGTGAGTGCTGGTATACCTATGGCTATCCTGACGAGGTTGTTTTAGCGATGGATGACGAGCGTTATCACCTAGGCAGGACAGTTGAGACTTTGAGGGCACAGCTGGAGGAGGCTAGAGAGTTTAGCCGTTGGCAGGCGTTGCGCGTTAGGGACCTGGAGCGGGATCTTCGACACACACACCAGCACCTCTTCGCTATGAGGATGCAGCTTAGGGAGAGGGCCCGGAGTATTACGTTTGACTGTGGGGTTTTACTAGACATGGCCGCGGAGGCACCACCACGAGCTACTGGTCCAGAGCAGATAGGCGAGATAGATACTTTAGGTTCCGTTGGGAACCGGGGCCCTAGGGGAGGTGATTAGGGACGCTTTTGTATTATGAGTAGCTGGTAGATTACTTTTGCTAGGACTGGCATGGCTAATTTCTTTGGTTATTTGGTGGACTGACTAGATTTTTGGAGCCGGAGTGCTCGTTTGCATAATGGGTTTTGTACCGACTGGAGGTCGGGTACTTTGTATATCTTTTGGTGTGGTTTTGTAAATAAATGTATATATTCGAGTATTATCTTTTGGTACCTACGCTTTTGCGTGCTTTTCGTGTATTTGTTTTGTGTTTTTATTTTGTTTCTAGTTGGAGTATTACGCACACGATAGGTGTGGATCTATAGACTTTTGCACCTAAATGGCCCTGGTACTCGAGGTAAAGGTAGAGGGCGAGGACTAATTCCGAATCGGCCAAGGTAGAAGGGACCAAACCTAGGGTAGCGGCTCGAGTGTATTCACTGGAGCCACAACAGGTCCCCGATTTTCTGAACCAGAGAAAGGTGCGATCCGTTGGGTACCTTAGATCATGATAGATTCCGTAAGAAAATTTCGAGGGCGAAATTTCTTTAAGGGGGAGAGAGTGTGAGAACCCGTACTTTTCCCATTTTTTTTTAGGGTTTTATTTATTTAATGGCTTGTTTTCTGCGTTTTCTTTAGTAGGGAAATTTTCTAGATATTTTTAATGAGCAGATATAGTTTTTGGATGATTTTTCTAGTATCAAATAGGTTTTGAGAAATTAAGAGTGTATACCGGATGTGGGACCCATTAGGGCGAAAAGTTCGGAAAAATTCGACCAATTAGGTTAAGTTCCGGATACTGGGTGAAATTTATCGGGTGTTAAGAGATAAGTAGAGGAGGTGAAGTGATTGATGTGAGAGGGAAAAAGAAGGATAGGAATGCATTAATGAAGTGACAAGTGTCACCTTAAGAGTGGTGGTCACTTATTTGACTTATTTGACTTTTTGACCTTTCTTACCAATTGATTAAATATCTCAAAATTACCACAAAAGTCACTCTTTTCTTCACCATTGTGGCCGGCCCTCTCTAGCTAAGAAGAAAGAAAAACTCTCCAAGATTCTTGCTTCCATCTTGCTTGAGTGTAATCATCCAACCATTTGATCTTGTTTCTACTCCATAAAATCTCTCCATTTGGTACTAGAAAGTGATTTGGTGAAGTGTTTAAGGAAGCTAAGGTGTCCAACAACTCTCCCTCTCTTGTTTACTAGGTGAGTGGTGATTGAACTTCCTCCTACACTTAATGAAGCTTAAGTTGTGCTTAATGGTAGCTAAAGTGATGAATTTGTGGTTTATTTCTTGGTTTGAGATGAATTGGTGAAGTTTTCAATTTATTGATGAATTTTCTGGCTTAATTGTGATCATCATGTTGTGGTTATCTATGATGGTTGGAATTGATGGCTAACGACTATAGTAGGTGTACATGATTGGTAATTGTAACCAATTTTGGGTTTGGAAGGAATTTGAGAAAGTTAGGGTTTTATATCCCCAATTCTGTCCGGTATTGTATCTCATGGTTAAGGGCCGAATTGGCCTTGGCCCAAAACATGAAAGTTGTAGGTATTGATGTTTTAAAGGTGCCTGTAAACTTTCAGGTCAATTGGAGTAGTGTAGAATGAGATAAGCCGAAATTACTATTGCTGTTCTGGGTTCATCAGGATTTTTGAACTGCGTTTGAAATGGGTTGTTTTGACTGGAATTGTTTTGGATTTGGGTGTTGAGGTCTTCTGATGAAATGTAGCTTGATGGCCTAGCTACCATATGCCTTTGGAATTTCTGCATTTGGACCTGTTTAGACTGAGTTGTACTGATTACAGCATAGTGTAATTTGTAAACCTGCAATTACGGTTCTGGTTTGTTATTTGGCATATTTGACTTAGTTGTAATGGGATTTGGACTGAGTGACCTTCTACATTGTTGTAGCCCTGGTTCTTAGCTTCGAAATGGTGGGTCTTACACCCTAATCCGATAATCGTAGTGCAAGTTGTGCCATTACCGCAAAATGAGGACAAAACTATTTTTTTTTGTTAGGGCCATTAGTTGCATTTCTGCAATTTCTGGTTGCCTATGATGCTTATACATGCTTATGAAACCCTATTGGGGTTGTGATTGGCATTGCTTTATGACTCGTTATCGAGTCTCATTGTATTTGTTTACGTGTTTTAGGACGTGACGAGGGTTCACGACGATCTTTTAACGACGGTGTATGAAACATCACTTACTTGAGTGGTAAGTATACTACTCACTTGAATGTTACAATGTGGCTTTGCTATATGTGATTTTGATGCCTTGAAGGCTTATTTGGCTATTGGAATTGATTGAGGTGAGGGTGTACTTGACCGCCCTCACCCCATGTGATACCGTTAGTGACTGTTTACCGCTTCACTGATATACTGCACTTGCTATATGAGATATTGAATTCACTTCATGAAAAACTGATTTGGTGTCGTCTGGACGAGTATCCAACGGCCTTACTGTACTACTGAGCTCAACCCCGTTGGTAGTCAATTGAATCGAGCCGGCGAGGGCTTGGTCGTGAAAATTGACATGCCACGGGGACTGTACTGGGGAATCTTGTAGTAATGAGACTCTTGATTCCGGTAAACTCGAGTATTACCAAAAGCTACTGATTGGAGTGCGGGCCCGGTTAGGGTATGTTTGGTGGAAGGGATGGGAGTGAAGTGGGTTCTACGGTTGGTACTCATAAACGTTGACGGAGAGTCAATAAGATTGGATCAAGAATGTACGCGTGGAAATGGGCTCTTGAGAGTCGACCGTATCCTTTTACCGACTTGTTTTATTCTTTAATTGTGTACTTGAAATGAAAGGTTATGCTATATGCTCTTTGTTGCTTAAGTGGTAGTAACTCACTGGGCTTAAGCTCATTCCGTTCTATTTGTTTTCCTTACAGGAAATGACCACTTTTGGAAAAGGTTGTGTTAGTTGGTTGTCAAGTTGAGCTCATGTAAATGTCTTTTGTATAGCTCTTTGAATGAAACCCTAATGTGTATTGGGTTCAATTTCTTTTGATTGGCAAACCGAACATGTATATCCGTGATGAATCGTTTTGATATGCCGCTTTGGCTTTTGGCTTGTAAATGTTACATTTCAATGTTTGGTTGACATTTGGTTGGATTTCGGATTAACTCGTATTTCAAACGGCAAAAGAAAAATTTGGCTACTCTCGGCCTAGTATCCGGATTCTGACGTGGACGGTACTGTTCATCATCGGCTTCGTTTTTTCAATTTTTTTTTTATCTTGTGATTTTGACTTGTTTTATTAGATCGACGTGAACTGATCCGTAGTCCTGGCGAGAGCTGGGCAGGCAGCCCACTAACCCCTTTGATTCGCCTTAGGGGAAAGTGGGGCTGTTACAAGTTTTCCTCGACCAAGTCCTTGCTGGCTCGATTCAATTGACTCCCCATGAGGTTGAGCTCAGGTTTAACAGGAAGGTCGTTGGATACACTTCCAAACGACATCATAACAGGCTCAGATAACAAGTTCAAATTGATACAGGAACTAGTAGACAAGCAAGAGAAACGAGTGTGATAAAGTACACCCTCGTCTCATACAAAATAAACAGTCGATAAAGATATTCAAATAGCAATTTGCAAGTACACATAACCAGTTTAGCAATAATTCAGGGAGTGGTACACTCACCAGTTCACGTAAAGATACTTCAAAAGTTTTCAACCAACGGCTTTAGTCACCAAGAAATCCTAGAATAACCACCAAAACTAAAACAAAAACAAACATACTATGTCCAACTATTACAATCAAACCTAACTATGCTAGGGTACGTGCCAAAAGTCCCCGCGTCGGCCCCTGCTAAGGAAAACAAAAGGGAAGGGGTAAGCTATATGCTTAGTAAGTAAACAGGGGCGAAAGCATAAATTTCACGTACAACAGTTACACAGTAAGAGTAAAGCAAAAGTAGAAAAGTAACATCACATAATAAGGATACAGGTGGCTCCAAAGCCAGATCGTTTGCCGTGTGTGACCTCCTGCCGACACTCCGTCGACCTCAAATAATGGTCCGTAGAACTTCACTTATACCCCCACCGTACACCTTATCACCCTCTCTGGCCAGACACCTCACAAACTTGTTCGAACGAACGAAATTGAGCTTGGTTCACAAGCTCGGGTCACAAACTTGGTCCACATAATCGGTGAACCGGATTCACAAACTTGGTGACCTCAAACCAGGTTGGACTGACTTCGACCAAGCCCTAACCGGCTCGAATAGTCCATCTAGGATTGAGATCGGGCCCCAAACTCACAAACTTCACAAAATGTATTCAAAAGTCACCCCGAGCCACAAGCTCAAGGGGTTTAGTTCCAAAATGATTCATATACATATGTCATGTACAAATATGTGCGCAAACTAGGGTTTAGGTCGAGTGCGATAAAGTACACCCTCGCCTAGGTACCCTTTTCATACTTATCAAAACACATAAACAACTAACACGTAAAAGCGGCCTGAATACTTACTCAACGAACAAAAGAGCAAATTTCGAAATTTGTGCCGCGAAGAGTAGCTAGTAGGCCCCACCGGCACCACCTAGCTCACCACCGTCTGAAATAGAAGATTGCATCATATAATATCATAAACGGCTACTAATATACCTAAAACAAGCAAAACGGCAAAATCGGCACATGTAAGTGCGGAAACGGCAAAACGGAAACGGAAATGGCGGCCTAGCCATTTTGCCGTCAAAACTGTTTTGAGCCTAATCGAAGCTATGAGTGTCGGATAAAGGTACATGAGGTACCGTTGAGAAGCTAAGAGGAAGGGCTACAATTTTCATGAAGACACCTAAATCCGGATCTGAACAGAAATAGGTCGAAAGTGCAGAAAACCGTTCCAGGAATTTGCACTCCAGAGTAACGGACAGGGTATGTTTGCTGGACTATAACTCCCAGCTCACAAATCCAAATCAGGAAATTCCAAAGGAATTAGAAAGCTGAGACATAAGGCTAAAACTTTGATGTTTTGGCCAAGACCTGAATCCACTCAGAACAGAACGAAATTTGAGTGTCAAAGTACTCGTCAGAACTGTCCAGATTCAAGGCAGTTCTGACGATCGATTTTGTTTTGGTCATAACAGGAGCTACGGAACTCGGATTTCGACGCACTTTATACCGTTTCGAACCCAAAACCAAGATCTACATTTCTTATGAAGGAGTCAAAACCCAGATCGTACGGGATCAAAACCGAAAAAGTCACGTACAGAAGCTAAACTAAAAACGCACAGAACCTGATGTTCAAAACAGGCTTGAGTATTTCATCTATAACTCATGATACACTAATCCGTTTGACCCGAAATTTTACAGGCATATTCAGGACTTAAGAGGCTACAATGTTGAAGAAGGCCACTCAGTCAAATTTCGCGTGTAACTATGTCAAAAATGTACCATACTACACCAGAATCGCAAAACAGGTTCACAAACCGTAATCTAGTACAAACATCATAAAACAGCCTACATAAGTCCAAATCCAGAAATTCCAAAGCCATACGAAAGCTTAGAAACAGGGATACATTCTATCAGAAGGCCTCAACAACCAATTCTGAAACAGTCCAAACCAAAATAACCAATTACAATCGCAGTTCTCAGGTTCGGGTAGAAACAGGACAGCAAGGGTAATTTCAACTTTTCTCATTATACGCTACTCCGATTATCCTGAAATTTTGTAGGCACCTCTAAAATGTCATTCCCTACAACTTTTATGTTTCAAGCTAAGGCCAATTCGGCCTCTAACCAGGAGATACAAAACCGGACAGAATTGAAGGGTATGAAACCCTAGTCTTCTAAATTTCCCTCCAAACCAAAAAGTGCTTGCAATTAACAATCATTTACACCTACTAGCCTCATTTTAGGCCATTTCCAATCATCATACAAGGCCACACCATCAATTTCATATATAAACAGAAAAATCACCAATAAATGGAAAACTTCACCACTTCATCCAAAATCAAGAAATAAACCACAAAATTCAACATTTTAACTACCACTAAGCACAAATTAAGCTTCATTAAGTGAAGGAGAAGGTTCATTCACTACTCACCTAGTAAAACAAGAGAGGGAGAGTTGCTTGTCACCTTAGCTTCCCCAAACACTTCACCAAACCACTTACTATCACCAAATGGAAAGGTTTTATGAAGTAGAAACAAGATCAAATGGTTGGATGATTACACTTAAGCAAGATGGAAGCAAGAACCTTGAAGAGTTTTCTTTCTTCTTTGCTCAAGGTGGCCGGCCACAATGGAGAAGACAAGAGTGAATTTTTGGTGATTTTTGAGATATTTATTCAATTGGTAAGAAAAGTCAAAAAGGTGAATAGTATCCAACAAGTGAAACCAATCACCAAGTGACACTTGTCACTCCATAAAAGCATCCCAATCCTTTTGTTTCCTCTCACATCAATCACATCTCATCCTCTACTTATCTCTTAACACCCGATAAATTAAACCCAGTATCCGAAACTTAATTTAATCGGCCGAATTTTTCCGAACTTACCGCACTAGTGGGTCCCACGTCCGATATACGTTCTTAATTTCTCAAAAACTAACCGATACTAGAAAAATAATTTAAAATCTATATTTACTCATGAAAATTATCTGGGGAATTTTATGGAATTTTATGCTACCAAAACCCCCTATATAACTTTGGATACAACATATATCAATCATACATCAAGTATGGGCAGAAATTAATCAAACCCTAACTTACCTATCTCATCCAAAATCATCACATCAACTTGCATAACTTGTAATCAAACCCAAAACATGAACTATTTAACATCTTAAACAAGAATAAAAGGATCAAAGCCATAGATCAGATTTTATACCTCAAAAAGAAGGCTTGCAAGAGTGATCCTCCACTATTTCTTGAAATTTTTGGTTCCCTTAACTTCCCAAGCTTCCAAACTTACGATGAAACGGTTTAGAATTCGATTTTAGCACTTGGTTGGTGTAAATCAAGAAGAAAATGGTGCAACTCTTGCTCTCCCTTTCTCTCTCTCCTTACTCGGCCAAGATGCAGAAAATAATGAAGGAGATTAAGCTAAGTTTGTCTTATAAGAAGGTAGAAAGATAAGAATTAATTCTAACCACAAGTTTGGCCAACACTTGGCTTAACCTCAACCACAAAAATTTTCTCTTTCCTTCCTTGCATTTGAGCCACAAATTTCGGTCAAGCTTAGCTGTAAATTAGGAGATATTTTACTCAAATATCAGTAGACTTGTATGGGAAGAAAATGGTGGTCAGGTGGTGCGTTCAATCGGTAGTGTGCGGGACCCTCCGGTTCGCGCCGTTTTTCTTAAAAACACACGTACTAGGGTTTTTACTTCCTATTCACTAACCTTGTATCATTGCTTCTAATCACATATTATTTCTTACTTAAAAGTCATTTTTAATCACCAAATTTGATCCTTGCTCCATACTGAAATTTCATCCGGCGAAAAAAAATCGCGAAAACCCTAATTTGCTCCAATCTTGAAAACGAAGAGTGAAACCCTACTTTCTAGGTTCATTTGCACTTGTTGTGGAGTACTTGAGTAGTAGGATCATATTAAATGAATAATTTCTAAATAAAAGGAATTTTAAGAAAAGTGTGATGAATTTTACAATTTCATAGAATAAAATTAGGGTTTTGAGTCAAATATGAGGGATTTAAACATAACCTGCTAGTCACAAGTAAACTAGGGATTTAAAGTACAAGTAGGGTTTCTAGTCTTTAAAATAAAACAATGTTTTAAGACAAAAATAAAATAAAATAAAAAACCGTAATCTTTTTTTTTGAGATCAAACAAAAATAGTATCCTAAAATTTGGGGTATCTCGATTCAATTGACTTCCCATGAGGTTGAGCTCAGGTTTAACAGGAAGGTCGTTGGATACACTTCCAAACGACATCATAACAGGCTCAGATAACAAGTTCAAATTGATACAGGAACTAGTAGACAAGCAAGAGAAATCAGTGTGATAAAGTACACCCTCGTCTCATACAAAATAAACAGTCGATAAAGATATTCAAATAGCAATTTGCAAGTACAGATAACCAGTTTAGCAATAATTCAGGGAGTGGTACACTCACCAGTTCACGTAAAGATACTTCAAAAGTTTTCAACCAACAGCTTTAGTCACCAAGAAATCCTAGAATAACCAAGGGAAACAATTATGGTTCCCACAGTCACAAATCCAGTAAATAAAATGCACAAATGAGGCTCGGCTACAAGTCGTATACCTCTCCAAATAATTACTAATTCAAGGGTGCAAAACATGATTTTGGGAACGAAAAACTAACATGAAAACTTAGGGCTCGAACAACCCCAAAAGCCCATCTTATATATATCCCAAACCAAACCAAACTCGAAGAAATCCAACATTCCCAAAATTTGGACAGCATATCCCCTACATTTCCTTACTTTTCCGTCCTACAATTAACACCAATGTCATCTCAAATCAACCATATACAAATCATAGACTATAAAACACACCTTTCGGCACAATAACCACAACTGAAACTAGACTTTTGGATTGAAACGAATCTTATGGCGTTTCGAAGCCAAGTTATATACCTACATTTCTTATGAAGACCTCCAAAGCCAAATCATGCATTTTCATGGTCAAAAATCGAAATCTCAGTGAGGACAGAAAACTGTCCGTGAAACAAGGCTTGTGGGCAGTCAAGGGTATTTCGATCATTTCACAAGCTACAGTACTCGGATTGAGCTGAAATTTTACAGGCAACTATAAAGCATCATTTCCTACAATTTTCATGTTTTAAACAAAGCCCAATTCTCTGATACCCCAACTTTTAGGATACTATTGTTGTTTAGTTTCAAAAGAAAAAAAAATATTATGCTTCCTTTAGTTTATTTTTATTTTAAAACATTGTTTTGTTTTAAAGACTAGAAACCCTAAAGTCTAATCAAAACCCTAGTTTTTAATTGTGACTAACCCTTTTCTCAAATTTCTCATATTTTAATCGAAACCCTAAATTCAATTTATGGAATTGTAAAACCCCTCACGTTTTCTTAAAAATGCCCTTTTATTTAGAAATTATTCATTTATTATAGCCCTACTATCCAATCATTCCACAAGAAGTGCAAATGAACCTAGAAAGTAGGGTTTCACCTTTCGTTTCAAGATTGGTGCAAGTTAGGGTTTTCGCGTTTTTTCGTAGTGTAATTATCCGGTACGGAGTAAGGATCAAATTTGGTGCTTAAGAGTGACTTTTAGGTGAGAAATAATATGTGATTAGAAGCAATGATAAAAAGTTAGTGAATAGGAAGTAAAAACCCTAGTACGTGTGATTTAAGGAAAAACGGTGCGAACCGACGGGTACCGTGCACTACCGATTGAACGTACCACTTGACCACCATTTTCTTACCATACAAGATCATTATTATTTGAGCAAAATATCCCCTTAATTCCAGCTGGCTTTGACCGAAAGTTTGGACCAAAATGGCAAGGAAAAGAAACAAAAATTTGAGTGGAGGTTGGTGAGGACACTTGTCGGCCATCTAAGGGCCTTGACCAAGACTAATTGTCTTGCCTTCTTATCACCATGGAGCAGCCTTTCTTCCTCATTTTTCTGCTACCTTGGCCGAGAGAGAGAGAGAGAGAGAAAACCCAAGGGAGAGCTGCCCAAATCCATCTTGAAATTGGATCATCCAAGTGAGGAAACAAAAAACTAAACCGATTAAAACCTTCCTTGAGTGTTTAGCTAGTGAGGTGTTGGTGAAATTTTGGAAGGAAGAGCTAGGGTTGCTTTTGGTAGTCACTTTAGCAAGGTAATGATGCTGATTTCCCCATTTCTTACTCTTGATCTTGTTTAAATTGGCTTAGCACCTTAAATTTGTGGTGGATGATAGCTATTATCAAGATTGGGTGGATAGTGTATGTTTTTTTTTTTTTTAGTTATATGAGTTAGGGTTTGAAAGATTGTTGCCTATACTTGCTGTATGGTTAATATATGTTGTATCTAAGATTATATAAGGGGCTTTGGTAGTGATTGAAGCAAGAAATGAAGAAAGTTTCCTTTGAAACCGAAAATTCCAGATTTCTGGAAAATTGTAGCCCTGTTCTGTCCGGTTCCAGTTCGTGATATTAGAGACTGAATTAGGCTTAGCATAAAACATAAAAGTTTTATAGAATGATGTTTTATAGTTGGTTACAAAATTTCAGCCCAATCGGAACAATGTATCCTATGAAAAGACAAAAATACCCTCGCTTCTCTAGGATGTTTCCAGTGATCCGTTTTAGACAGTTCATCCGTTTGGCTGTGTCTATTAACTATGATCCGTGCAGATTTAGCCATTTTCCAAAACATAAAAGTTTTAGTACTCTGTCTTAGCTTTTCAACTCCTCCAAGAACACTTTAAACGGACTTTGGTAGTCTGAGATATGGCTATTTAAATGTAGTACAGTTAATTAGCCGATTAGTTGGAATTTGGTTCTGTAAATTGGGAATTTGACTGGGTTACACAGGAAATTGGACTAAGTGATCTTCATGAAAGTTGTAGGCCTTCGTCTTAGCTTCAAAGTGAAGTTTAGAAGAAGATCAACTGCACACTGGTACAATAAACAAGCAAAGTTCAAAGAAATTAAGTATGTTGCATATATCACAGGATTGAGTCCAAAGTCTTTAATGAAAAAAATAAGAACTAAAAAAAAACATAGTAGACCCTCAATATTCTAATTTTATAATATGAAAAAATGACTATGGTATGGAGGATTAGATATGGTCGAATGACCCCCTCCCCCTCTTCTCTTATTAATGAATATGAACTTGTCCACTAAAACAGCCATTGCACCATAAAAATTTAAGGTTCAGCAAAAATAGTAAGAGCAAACTTGAGAAGAGTATTATGCAAAAGATCTTGAACCACATGATACAAAAGTATCGACAAAATGAAAAGAAATTGTAAAATAGAAAAAGTGGAGAGAGATTGGAAAGCAAGAATCAAAGAAGAAGTGAGAAGTAGACAACCTCGTTATCTCAATGAGAGAGAAAAAAAAGGAGTAATTGGTGAATAATGGGTCCAACAAAGTCAATGAAAATATATGAGATTGATTAGTTGAGAATAATGTTGGTATTTACATAAATATTGCTTTGGCAAGGTGATTATGGCTCAGGTAGTATCGCCAACCACCATATCACCCTTAAGAATTAAAACACCTAGTCTATGCCAACTCTTATTCTTGGATAAAGAAATGATTAATGACCAAAAGATTGAGCATTAATCACATTAATTTATTTCCCAAAAAGAATACCTTAATTTATTTCCCAAAAAGAAAACCAAAAAGAATCTAGAGTTGACTTAAAGATTGAGCATCAATCACATTAATTTATTTTCCAAAAAATAAAACGAAAAAGAATCAGGAGTTGACTTTGCGAATACATTGCAACATTATTGTGTCTTGTTGGATGAAAAGCTGGCAATATTGCCAGCACAATGTACATCCACAAACAAAGAATCCTTAATGTGGAAACAAGGATTATGCAACTTGAAAAAGTTTTAGGCACCTTAATATTACATTCGGGTTAAAGCATTAAACCTCGCTCAACCTTATTCTCAATGACAGTTTGCCTCCCTTAACTCAGTAAATGGGCACTTTCCCCCCTTATTTTATGTTTTAGGAAAAAATACTCCTTCTATATTAATTATTACTAGTGCTAAAGGCACACCCAATATATGTGTAGTTTAGAAATAATTATTAATTTTTATGAATATATTAATTTTTTTTACAAAATTAAATTTTGTATAAATTCTTCATAAAAAATTACAATTTATTAGTATTTTTTCTTTAATATAGTTATAGTTAATTTAGTAGTTAGAATATTTAAGGGAGTTATGGAAGAGTATATTAGCAAATGTGATTTGGTGGTTAGGGTAAAATATGATTTTTTTTAAGGACAAAATTAGAAGTTCAGAAAATGACACAAAACTTTTACCCCAACTGCCACTTCTCTCTCTTAATTATTGCATAGATATAGATTTTATTTATTTATTCTCATTTTTCCCTTCTTCACTTGTCATTCCTTTATATTTTTTAATTTTCCTCCTTTCCCTCATGTGATCAACTATTTTCTTCTCTTTACTATTATCATCTATATATTAATTTTAATCTTCTTAAACTTATTCTTTATTTATTTCTATACTTTTTACTCTTTGTTGAAGTAATAATTATCATAAAGTCTTTGCTATAACAGAGCATATTACCTATGTGAATAGACTATTTCATCTATTTTTTAAATCAATATATCTAGAGTTTAGAATAAACTAATTTCTAATAACAATAGTAACAAATTCAAATCAAAATAACATAGAGGTTAATAAACAATACATGAAAAAGTAAATAAAAATATTAGTTACTTTATTTTTTTGGGATATACTTTTCAATATTAAGTAATTTAAAGTTCTAGTTTGCATATCTTTTTAAATAGTCAAATTGTTAGTAATATACACTTTTTGATTATGACATGCATATATTAGTTTTTTACACTATACAGTTTGTCTTGAATTTTTTAAAAAGGAAAATAAATAAAATAAGAATGAAACTATAAGTAAAATATAAGTACAATATTATAATAGTGACAGTCGTTCAAAACGTCCCTCACACTTTGCAAAATGACTTTTTAGTCCCTCATTTTTAAAAGTGTAATTTTACGTCTCTTACAAATTCATAGTAGTCAAATTTTGTCCCTATCTAGATTTTCGATTAGTTTTTTGCTGGAATCCACCACGTGCTTTGTACGTGATCATTTTTGAAGGACAAAATTGTCAAATTAAATTTTATATAATCCGATCCATAGTCTGTTACATTTCACAAAATAAATTTTTTCGTCTCCCACATTTCACAAAATGAATTTTTTTCATCCCTCACATTTTACAAAATAAATTTTTTCATCCCTTTTTGATCATGTATACGAAATAACATTTTTTTTTAAAACTCATTTATATATCTATTTGATTTCATTTGAACTGTACAAATAGCACGTAATATATCTCGATTTAATTTTGTCTAAACATATTGTTTAGGTGAAATTAAATAGATATATATATATATATATATGGGTTTAAAAAAATTGTTAGTTTTTTACTCATGTTAGCATAGAGTACCATAGTTTAGAGCAAAACTTTAGTATAAGAACAATTGGTGGAACATGAATTCAAGGCCTTTTTTCACTCGTACAATCCAACAGCTACTAATGTTACTGGCTTTTCATCCTCGCACTTTGAATGCTTTCATTGATATGATATCTTCGTATCCATATTCATTAGATCAACAAGTAAAGCAATTCAAAGTGCTTAAAATGGAAATCATGTCAACCAAGAAGATATACCTGTGATGATCAAGAGAAGATATACCTGTCATGAAAACCAAGAAGAGGAACAATTAGCATAGGGATAAAAAAATTATACATGAAACACAAAAGGATAAATCAAGTCAAGGACATTTGAAATGATCAAGACACACAGCAAAACATTTCACTAAAGAGGTATATTAAGTAATAGTCCTAGTCAATAATAACTGGCAAGTGTTCCACGCAAAATTATCTCTCAAGCCCTTATATTTCTCTTTTCCTGCATAAATTTATATTTTCCTTAAAAAAAAAGAGTAAGAACACTTCACATGAAAAAAGAGTTCAAAAATTTTGACATAATAGAAATGAAATTGATCATCCTTGAATAGCATCAAGATAAACCTATCGTTTATAGTAGGAAATATATAGTCTGTAATCAGGAGGAGGGAAAGAATTATATCTAAATCTATACAATACATGTTAGATAAAAATAGAGATATAGAAGAAACAAGAATGTAAACCTCCGACAATGTTCGAGATATAGAATTTGCAGGAATAATACATGTTTATATAGAAAGTTAAAAAGCTTCTAAATGATCTACTTGCTATAAAAGTTTGCATCAAAGAATTTTTATTTTTAGGTAATTTTTAGTCAAAATCAATCCTTTATTTTATCTCTAATAAGATAATCTAGTTTGTACAAGGACTAGCTTTTACTGAAAAATTATCATATGATACTAAATAGTTATATTATTTTAGATCAAATAGGTCTAGCAATGTGCCAGGTATATAAGGATTAGATTTATTAATTAGGTAAGTTATTTTTGAACCAATTATTGTAAAAATAGGCCCACAAATCTAATCATCATATGCAATAGAAAAACATTGAATTCATCAGATCATCTATGTACACTCAAATTTTAAATGATTGAGGTTCATTACCAAAATTGTAGCCCAATTCAAAATTGAGTAATTAATTTTTACTACCACAAAGTTAGCTTTGTTGTTCATTTCAATATTAATTAGATTATAGATACAATGAAAAGATTTTTAAATAATAATATCAATCTCCATTACAATTAGTGACAGTTAGACAAATAATGTTTTAATTTTTTTTATATATAGGCTTGTTTCCATTTTGTTAAAAATTGTCACCTAATTTTTGTATTTCATGTTAGATTCATCTCTTATAATTGAAACTTATGTTTGTTTGTTTTTTTATATATGATGTAGGAATTTGCTAAGGCTCAATTTTATGATAATTTTTATTCTTTTGTTTAAACTTAATACAAATTACTAAGTGTTTCCAAGTAAAAATGGAATGGCATTTTGGTGGGGGAAATCACAGATAACTACCTTCCATCTTCAAAACCTGACTGATAAGTTAAAATAACTTCTCCCCCCTGAAATTCTCATAAGAACAACGCGGGAACCTTGGAGTTCTTTGTCCAAAAAGCATTGATTTCTGCTTCCTAAAAAAATTCTGGAAAAAAACATCACAATATTACGTCACAGTGCTACTTCAGTTATGGCATTAAGTAAAAACATGAGCCACAGAAAGGTTTGGTCTGGCAACTAGTGTAACAATTTATCACTCAAAATCCTAAAGAGAAAAAATTAAGCTAAATTCCATTGATTAAGCCATAAAGAACACATACTAGTGCAGATATCACCCTGCATTTAGGCACAATTACATGACTCAAACATACTTGCAAACTTGGATCAATTCCCTTGCAGTTTTAGTAAGTTGGGTGGAGATTTTTCCAAACGACATACCTCCTCATCTTTCTTCAAAAAAGATTGGAAACCACAGCCTAATGTTGCAGTTAGAGAATGTGAACAGTGCAACAAGATGCTTTAGAGGTTCCAGGCTGACTCTACTTTGAGCGCACTTTTGAGCCTTCTGCAATGTTTCGGCACTATGACTGCTTTCTGCGTCACTGACACTTGTTGTCTGCAAGGCCATAATATCATCAATCCAATTCACAAAATAGAAAAGTAGGTAAATATAGTTTCTGAGCTTTAAAAATTTTGAAAGACGATATACATTTGTAGTTTTGACAGCACCCTAGTTCCTCTGCAAACAATTTTAACTTGATCGACATTGAGCTAATTTTATGGCAATCATAACACAGAGTCCTACAGAGAGCCTAAGATTAACTTGATAGCAGTGAAGATTAAGAACATATCCATCCATTAAATGCCAGCGGTAAAAACAAAAATTATAATGTTCTCCCAAAATTGCTATTTTATTGGTTTTAATGTTGTTTGGAAATATCAGTGTCGAAAAAAATAAGTGAATTTCGTGGACAAATAGTCAGTACCAAGTTCATATATAGGAGTGAATTTTACCATGCTTATCAATCTTTTCGATGGTTCAGAAAAGTAGATGAAATCCACAATTTTTATTGTCAATTTGCTTGTAACTCTATTTTGTTAATGACAAGAATTAGTTTATAAACTGAAAGAGAGAGTAATTTTCACCAGTTCATAAATAGAGAAACAGAGAGTTACAGAGAAAAAGAGTAAGGGACAAATATGGATAGAATAAGATGGTGAAGAACAGCTATATCCAATAATGAGAAGCAATTAATTAAAATTTTGAGGTGAAATATTACCGGATGGCTCAGAAAGACTTATAATCACTTGTACGCTGTGGAATATTAGAGATCTTGGGCCACTCGGAGCCGCTTTGAGGAGTGCATCTTCGAGTTAATAGAGGACAATTAAGAATTTCCAGACGTCTCAATTTGAGGCGTTCCATGGCATCAATGGAGGGTAAATCTCCGAAGTATTCTAGATGTAGTGATTTGATGTTAGTCAAGTGTTGAAGCTGATGTGGCAGAGATTTCGTGTCAGGCATCCCACCTAAATGCACGTCCTGGAGCGTCGATGAAGATGCTAATCCAGCCCAATCAAAGTAATCTGAGACGACACCAATCTGCACTTCCCTTAAGCTGGTAAGATAGCCAAATCCACTAGGCATCTCGGTATTCAAGTTGGGACACCACGCTAACCAGAAGGTCTCGAGAGAAGGTGTTCGTCTCAAATCAAGGGGAAAAGAGACCAGATTGGGACAATTGAACAACTCCAGCTTTCGGAGAGACGTACACGACTCGAACATTTCCACCGGCAATCTTTTTAATCCATCGCACTTAAAAATAGTAAATTGCTCAAGAGACTTAAGGAGGCTTTTCTGTCCTTTCTTAGGATTTAATCCAAATGAATCAATTCTCGGGCAACCCCTTATGTCCAAGTGCTCTAAAGCTTGAAATTGATAAAGATCTTCTGGCAACTGCCGTAAATTCTCACCCAAAAAGATTACCAATCTCTTAAGACAAGCCGCGCAACTCGTTCCTCTTAATGTTGTTATATTATGGCAAGCCGTCAATTCTACACTTTGAAGACTTGGGAAAAGACAGAGTCGTTCGAGCATGTCAGTGGGTAGACTGTCACAGCCATCAATCCTCAAACTACTCTCTGGTCGTATCACTAATTTTAGAGACTCCATGCCTCCACGCATTAATTCAAGGGACGAAAGATTGGTTATATGGCTCAAAACCTTTTCTGCCAGCAAAACATGGCAATTCTCTTTGATTTCCAATACAGCAAGACTTGGGAAACGACTTGGAGCTGGAATGGTGGTCAGTTGGGGGCAATCCCAAATATACAACTTTTCCAGCACAGGAAACACATCCATCACATGTGCGTCCTTCCACTCTTCCAAATTTTTCATCCTGTCAAGAGAGAGAATTTTAAGGGCTGGAAAGAATGTTTGTCTGCTAGTAGTGCCTGAACCTGCTGATCTTCCATCCTCCTCCTCACAAATACCATAGAATGAAAGTCCAATGCACGTAGTGTTTTCCAATCCACACAGATATAGATATTGGAGCGACGACAGTTGTCCTAGGGTGGGGAGGGTGAGTTCTCTGGAATTTATTAAGTGCAATTCCACTAATGTTGATGATTCCACAAGCCATTGTGGACTCTGATCTCCCCTAAAATTCCAGATATGTAACCCTTTTAAATTTGGGTGAACTTCGAGACCTTCCAACACATCTTCATCGCATTTATCACTTTCCCCATCCCTATTGCCCCACTCAAGTACCAACCGATGCAGATTTGGCTTTTTAGATAGGTTCGCCAGTTTAGCATCATCTTTGCCATTTACTAATTCAAGATTTCTGATCTCCAAGGAGCCTTTAAGATCTTGCAAGGTCCCAAGTTCTTGGATACCACGACCTTCCTCTTGACGACCTATGTTAAAGAACTCTAATGTTTGAAGAAAAGTCCATCGTCCAATCCCGGATGGCATTTGGATTTCGCGTCCTGTATCATCATCATCATAGTGAAGATGTCTCATGCTAATCAAATTGCTCATCTTCTTTGGAAAACCTTCTTCAAGCTTGCCAATTCTCAGTGTTTGCAAATGATAAAGTTTGCAAAGAGATTCTGGCAAAGCGGTAATCATAGAATCTGAAATGTCAAGTAAGTGTAAATGTTTTAGTTTGCCAATGGAGGTCGGCAACTCTTTGACATCTGCTCCAAACAATTTTAGGACATGCAAGGATTTGAACTCTGATAACATATCATCAGCTATGCCACCCTTCCAAAATAATGTGCGAAGTGATGCTGATTTTTTTTCATTGATTCTTTCGGAGGAGTATACTGCAAGGTAACGGTCCTGATTGCTGCTGTTACGATTCAAAATTGATTTTGCAAAATCATGCACAAGATCATGCATTTTATACCATGTTCTCCACTCCCCTTTTACTTCTTCCAATAAGGAAGTTTGCAGCAAAGTTCTCAGATACTCATATCCTATTCCCTCCATCGTTTGATTTTGGGAATCCGGTTGAAGAAAGCCTTCAGCCATCCAAAGCTCAACTAGTAGATCTTGTTCCATTCTAGTATCTTGATAAAAAATTGAGCAATATGCAAAACATTTCTTAACCGGTGCAGGTGACAGATGATCAAAACTCACCTTAAGTATTTGGGCGATCCCACCCTGATCTCCATTCAAGAGGCTCTCCTCCAAAATAGATGGCCAATCCTCTTTTCTCTTTTTACATAACAAACCTCCGATTAACGTTGCTGCCAGAGGTAGACCGTCACATCTTCTTAAAACTTGCTTCCTTAAGGCTTCCAATTCTTTTGGCACTTCTTCCCCTACAGTTGCCCTATTTTTCACGATAGACCAGCAATCATCATCGTATAGCTTTCTTAGGTCATGACGAGTAAAATTGATCCGCCGATGTCTAGACAGAACAATTGCCACTTCTTGGAGACGAGAAGTAACAAGACACCAGCTCCCTTTCTTCGGTTTGAGTGCCTCCAAAGTGGTGAAAAAGTCATTCAACAATCCTTCTTGATGATTCCACAAATCGTCAAGAACAAGCAAATATCTTTTTTCCTCAAGTTCAGTTTCAATTCCTTCAACTATTACCTCCCTCCTATCCACTTTAGCCTTTTTTTTGGTTGACGATTCTAGAATCATTTTGAAGAGCTCCGTGATTTCAACTTCTTTACCCACACAAACCCAAATTTTTTTGTCAAAATGATTATCAAACTGTGGAGTGTTGAAAACGGCTTTGGCTAGAGTTGTTTTTCCTAATCCTGGGTGGCCAATTATGGAAATAACTGAAATACTATCACTTTCAGATTCGGTCAACAACTTAACTATTTTTTATTCATCCTCGTCTCTTCCTAGGACATCACTTCGAACAATCTTAGAGTCGGTCTCTCGGTTTGCTGTGGCTCCAGATGCTTCTTCGGATTGGCCCTTGCATTCCAGTCCCAAACCTCTGGCATGCCCATGGATCCTTTCAAGGTTCGTGTTGATCTTCCTGATCATTGAACCCAACCTCCAACGAAAACCAATTTTATTAAAGAATGAAAAGCAGAAGAGTACCTTCTTTTTCATGAGTTGATTTTGATACTTCACCTTCCGACGAAGAATTTCATAGTTGAGCTCGTCCAGCACATTGTCAGCTTTGAAAACCTCATCTTCCAGCTGCTCCAGCCAATTTTGCACCCCTGGTCTACGCATGTCCTTTTCGGCACCGGCCAAGAAGCCTCGGATCATTGCAGCAGATTGGTTGAATCTCTGCAGCTCCTCTGGGAATTCACGAACCAGATTAACATGGTCACCGGCAAGGGAAACAACCGTCTGCAATGCAACCTGAATGGTAGCACTAAGAGCAGCATCAGCCATTTTTTCTTGCTTGGGATTGGAATTAGGATGAAAGTGTTCTGATATCGATGATGGTGATGGGAATGCTCTCTGCGATGAGATAAGGAAGGAATCGCCAAAAGCAACTCCAATGGCCTGTCACGGAGGGTAAGGTATAATACCTCTCATGGTACGGATTCATTATACGGCCATGCATGACCAAACGAATAGTAAACTGCTTTTAAGAGAAGACTTCGGTCTTCGGTCTTCAGAGCGTCAATAAAGTTGTGGGGCCTTTGTTGTGGAAAAGATTAAACCATGGTAAAAGGGACACTCATACATGGTATTTGTAATCCTAGTAGATTTACAAAATTTTTTTTCTCTGCAATAAAAATTTGTGATCTCAATTCTCAAATCATATCAAACATTTTTTTTTTGAAGGATCAAATAATATGAAATTTTGAGACTTCTATTTACTTTACACAGCCAAAGCTGTTGAGTCCAATATCATGAATACTGAACATAGGCTAACAATAACACGACTTATGCATTTTTGTACACATTCAGCATATGTTTATGGTCGGATGTAACCATAATTATGTGACAGATTATGAGCCCACAATCCGTGTAGTGGCAATGGTTTGTTGGCAATTTATTTATGGATTAATTACATTTACCTCCCTTGAGTTTTGTCCATATTACAGAAAGGACCCTTTGGTTTGGTCAAATAACACTTACCCCCTTGTCTTTAACTGTTGCCAAACTCTGTTAACAGATGCGTGAAAATGACTAAAAAAACTGTAGTGTAAGATATTTAAAAAATAAAATTTGAAACGCACTAAATGAACAATTTTTTAAACCCCGAAAAAAAAAACCAGTAGATAGAACCATTACAACAAAACAAAGATACATAAAAAAAAAAGGAGTAACGAAGATTAAGAAAAAGAAGATAAACAGAACCAACTATTATGGAGGAAACAAAATTGCAGGGAATGGATTACAAAAAAAAAGAAAAAAAAGAAAGAGTAGAGCTAATCTTTGCCGTGAATTTAAGCTCTTTTTTTGTTGGATTGGGGATGATTTTGAGGCTAAAAAATGCGTTCCTTTTTACAAAGTTTGAGAAAATATAAAAGACTGAAATCGACAATTTGAACAGCTACTGACTTGCTATCGAAATAGGCATGAAACTGGTGTTGAAATGGGACATTTGGATTTCGGCCTTTGGTGGGCATTTTAGGGATGTCATAATAATTTTGTGTCAACAGCACTAACAGTTGATAGGTCACCATTAGTCAACTGACGGCAAGGGTGTATTTGTTATTAAGTTGTGAGACTAAGGGATCTTTTCGTAGTTTGATCTAACTTGAGGGACTACCTCGTAGTTTGGCTAAATCACAGGGGAGGTAAATGTAATTAACCCTTTATTTATTTTTTGCGTGGAAGTTGCTCGGCATCTGAATGATTGTACGTACAGTAATGCAGTACCCACTACCCAGCCAAGAGCGACAAGATAGTTCACTTTAATCTAACTTTTATTTTGAAGGAGATAATAAACAACGAAATCTTGAAATTTCAAATAATTTGAAGAGTACATCTTATATACATTATTATCATGGTTTGATTTATGACATATATATAAAAATTATATTTTAAATTTAAATTTTACATAATTATCATTCATCTAATAAATTCTAATTTAAATTATTTAATTTGTAATATCATTGAGAATCTATTACACAACAAAAGAATGTTGAGTCCAATATCATTGGGGATCGATGTGTAAAAAAAATTGCGACGGCTGAACGTGGGTTAAGAATGACTTGAACAATGCATTTTGTTTAATCCTATCACAAAAGGGGCACTAATACAAATTGATTGTTTCTGTTACATCCGATAAGCTCAAAAGAGCAACTTGAACGGATTTAAGAGGTCTCAATTATTATTAGGGCGAATTGCTTGAGACAATTTATGGTGAAGATTAACCTTGACATTCATTACAACCCAAGCTCATGCTGAAATTGTACATTGATTTTGTCGAAGGTGTACATAAATAAAGTAAGAATTAATCTTTCTTGCACTGTTAGTGTATATATCACCAATTTGGATGCATCCTATATTATCTCAAATTGAATTTGAAAATCAAATTTTTATCTATATGCTATGTATCTAAACCTAGTAGTGCATATACTGTCTATGTATGAAAACTTTAAATGCTCTTATTCTCTTCTCACTTCTTAAATTTTACCATTCTTTTACTTGAAAAAAACCCAAAAACTTTGCCTAAAACGTAAAGGGTTAATTACACTAAACCAAAATAAAGTAAAAAGCCAATAAGATAAACTTCCACTCCACCAAAACAAGCTTCTACACAAAAATGCTTCCTATAATACTGAATTGTCTATGTACCTTCTTTAAGATCAAATAAGCCTAGCAATGTCCATGGTACCGTAGGGATTAGATTTGTTAATTGCATAAGTGATTTCCAAATTAGTAATTGCAAAAAGGTCTATCTAGTAAGTGTCCAATGGGCATTCATTAACACATTTAAATTCCATCCAATCTACCATGTATATATACATAATAACAATTATTATCCTCCCTTATATTTATATAATTTTTCTAATTAATCTTACCTTTCCAAAAATTTAACATCTGAATTATATCTTTGGACACCCGTTAGATAGACCCTAAAATTAATAATCATTTGTAATAAAAAATATTAAATCAGTTATCTTAGTAATTAGATCGTCTATGTCTACTTAAAATTTTAAATGTTTGAGGTTTATTACCAAATTTGTTGCCCAACTCATAATCGAGTATTTAATTTTTGTATAAAAAGTCAGATTCTTTTGTTTGATTTCAAAATTAATCACAAGAGATATAACAAAAGAAATTTCCAAAAATTAATTCAAATCTCCATCACAATTAAAAACAGTTGTTTGAACTTCACATTTTTAGATTTATAGACTTGCTGCCAATGTTTTATTGAAAACTTCAACTTAATTTTTGTTTATGTTACATAAGATTTATCATCAGAGTTAAAACTTAGGCTTTTTTAATTTAAATTTGATGTAGAAATTTGTTAAGGCTCAATTTTGTGATTTTTTTTTTCATTTCTATTTGTGCTTAAAACATATTAGTTGTTATGTTTATCCCACATTAGTTGTGGAAGAGATAAGTGTTAGATTATAAGGGTGAGGGAAGTATAAGTACAAGTGAGTTGAGTTGAGCACCGTGCTACTTGAGTAGCAAATCAAGCTCAAGCTTGAAACTATTATGCTCAAGTACTCATCAAGCCTAATCAAATCTTACAAATTATTTAATTTTTATTTTAAATATTTTACTTATTTTTCAATTTTTAGTTTTTAAATATTATACTTATTACTTAATATTTATTGTGAAATGCTCAAAATGGCTAGTTACTGAAAATTTTTGGTTAGATTTTAGGGGGAAAAAAGATCGTTGGTATCATTGAGTTTGTTTGGATACATGATTTTATGTGTTATATTTGGCTTTAAAACAAGTTATCTTGAAATGGTATTTGGATGTGATGGTGGGAGTCAAACCAGCAAAAATAAAATTCCTACTCTTAAGTCACGAATTAAGTCCACTATGGTACTGGAGCAGGGACTTAGGCTGTGCAATGGGTTACTAGCTTCACCCTGGTGCCAGAGTTTGTTTGATCCGATATACCAAAGTATCTTAATTACGTGAAAGATAAAATTCGAATATAGCAGTGAGTAGGGTCGAATCCACAGGGACTTGGGAATTTATTTTGAATGAATGTAACATTAAATAAAAATGGGGGGGGATTGATATGGAACTGTCTAATTTAATTGCTCAAATTAAAAATAAGACAATCGCAGATAAAATAAATAACAATAAAGATAAAGTAAATTAACGGAAGGAAAATCTCTAGTCAAAGGTATAATCTCCACTAATGGTTCGAATCATTGATCACAGATGCAGAGATAAAATCTTTCATTTACAAATAAACTGGTTATGGTTGTCAACAAGCTCTGACAACCTGCCTAACTTTCCTGATTCGATAACCACAACAAGCTCTGTGGTTATTGCCCTAGCCAATTAAGCAGTTCTAAACACGCTCTTAGGATTTAACTTATTGACAGCATTAATCATTAGACTGGCCACCAATTATAACCAACAAACACACATGCTCGGTTTATTTAGGCTATATCATATATTTCCGCAACAACAACTCAAAAGTTTCTACTACAATTGAATCATGTCACTTGCCACATGCACTAAAATTACCCAACAATTACGGATTGAGCACTCTTAGATGGCTGTTAATTACTCACACAATTAAACAGTGATCAAGTATTTAATTGCAAGAAATAATCATATGCATAAGTGAACAGGAAGTATATAAATACTTGCAAATTAAAGAACGTAGGCAAATCAATTCGATCTCACAGTTTTGTCGAACCAAAGCTTCGATTTAACCTCTGACTAGATGAAGAAATTAGCCACTCCTCATAGTTGAATTGCAGCCAAAAGTACTACTCGAGTTCTTAATTGAAAAAGGAAAATAAATTGGGAAAAGGAAGGAAAAACGGGACGGAACAGAATGGCCTGCGCTGATTTTCAGAGTCTCTCCTCTTTTGTTGAACCCGAGGTCCTATTTGACCTAGCGTTCCCCCCAGGGCTTCTTTAGCGTTTCTTTCTTTTTTTTTTCAAAAAATGGGCCTCGTGTGCAATTGAAGCTCAATGGGATGCGGGCTTTCTACTGCATTAGTTGTACTGTTCTTTGCTGTAAACTAACCAAAAGCAAAAGCCCAAAACGCTTGCTAACTTGATGCAGTAACAATCATCAACCGAACAGGGCATTGTAGATGAATACTCCTGGATGGTTTCCACACCCCATCATCCCTGATGTAGCGGTTTTCAAGTATCAACTAAGAAACTTGTATCAAGATTTTCTTAATGGAATTTCCTCAATTAGGCTTCAATTTCTCCTTTTCTGCCTCAATTGACTTGAAGTTCTTAGAAATCACACAAAAATTCAAATATAAGTAGAATCTAGCAAATTATCACAACATTTGGTCAAAATAAAGGGGAAAATATTAACAAATAAACTGCCTAATTTGCGCATTAACATGTGAACACATAATCTGTAATTGGTATCATGAGTTACATTCCCGCCTACTATTCATTTTCTACGGGCCCATCCACTTTATTCAGATTCTTTGCCTGTTCCACTAACAAAAGCAGTGGTAACAGCAAGCGTTTCATGAGAATGAAAAGCAAAAAGCACTACGGCCCTCTATTGCCCTCTTTCACCTAATTTCCCCATCTTTCCTTTTCGTTTCTTTTAATTGGAATCGTAGATATATGCACACACATACTTATATATGCATATATGTACTTATGTATATACTAGGATCCAAGGATCGAGTTTACAAATTGAACGTGCCATGGGTAAAGGAAGGTTACATGAGAAGGTTGTCACCATTTATAGGCTCCATGTGTATTTGAGAAGATTATAATGTCTCTTGGATTTGCTCAAATTTGTGTAAAGGAGCTACAATAGTATGTTACCTAGAGTGTTTGCATTGCCTTGTACAAGTTTTGTACACTGAACAAAACAGGGCTTGAATTTTTTCTTTTTTAACCATGTCTCGATTTTGCTTGTATAATTTGCCTTGTGGTCTTCTGCAAATTTTGTTGCGTCCAAGTCTGCATATGCAATTAGTTTTTCGAATGCTAAAAATTGCTGTTTGACTCTTGGGGGGTCTCAGTTCTTTGCATTTCTATGAGAACAAGTTTAAGATTTTGCCACATCTTTCAAGTCATGTGTTTCAGTGGTAGGGATCTAATGTAAAATTAAGAAATTACATCTTCTGGATGAGTCTATACACGAATGAATTTCGATCATTTAAATTGACCTGAATTTTCTTGCTTTTATTTATCATTAAAGGAATAAATATCTAAGCGAATATATAGAATAAACGCAAAGAGTGTAGAAGGAAATTTACAACGAAACATAAATTTACAAAAGCAAGGAAAATCACCAATTTCATTTACCTTTCCACAAGATTTTGAGTAAATTCTTCAACCTATTTGACAAAAAAATTCACAACCAAATTAGCAAAATCAAATAAGTCATTAACAACCTCACTAGTTAACGATAATCCAATATACAACATATTAATCAAGAAAAATAGACTTAAAATCTTGCCCATAGTAATAAAATATAGTAGACGAAAATTCCAAAACTTTAAAGCAACAAAGAAATACCTGGCAGACTAATGAAGAGCTTAATATGACAATCAATTGGGGAAAAATAAATTAAAGTAAAGGAAGAAGAATGGTAAAGTATTATGAAGATTGAAGTAACGGAAACGAATAAATAAAGTTCAATATAAGGAGAAGTAACGGAAAAAGAAGGAAAATAAGCATCCCAATTCTAAAGTAATGGAAACTTAACGGTGGAAGTAATTGCACAATGGATTGCCTAGCTTTTACTCCTCGCCAACAGAACTAATTAAACACCTCTTAGGATGAAAAGGTAATCATACCACCAAATTCTTTGCATATATAATTTGTACTCAACTTTAAGATGCATCTTACCTATGTGTGAAATACCTATCCTGACCCCTAAATGAGGCGGATGAAGGTCAAAGAATGAGTTTATCACAAACTCCTTTTTGTATAATATATGCAGATTATATTAGATGGATGAAGGTCAAAGAACGAGTTTATCACAAACTCCTTTTTATATAATATATGCAGATTATATTAGATGGAACGATCATAAGTTTTCAATCCGCATCACATCAGAGTTGAGCTCGGATGGAAGAGAAAACGATGAGGCAAATCGTTGTAGATAAAAGCAAAAAGGGAAAACTTAACTCCTGAAGTTGAAAGGGGATAAACTGACCAACGTTTGTGGCTCATAAATGCAGATTATAAATGATAGAGAAATGGGTTCCTACCATTGATAGAGAAATCGTTGACTCATTTCCTAAATCCGATTGCCATTCAAACGTTTTAGACAAAGCAATATCTCAAACGGTTATCTGCGGCTGAAAAGGGGAATTATTGGTCGCTAAGGGATATTCCGGTAATTACACTAATACACAAGCATATATGAGTTGTAGAAAATGCAAAAACGGTTGCACACTAATTACACATTCCATCAATATCCAAATGGCTCATCAATAACAACTTTAAATGTATTAAAATGGGGTCATTTCAATAAACATACCTAAATACATACTTCCTTAAATTGTACATAAAGCTTTTAAACTAATACACAACATTTCACATTTCCAAAAAGCCCCCACCTATGCGGTTGAAATTCAACATATTCTTTGACCAAAACTCAATCTTATATAGTATAAGAATATATATATATACTTATATATATATTTATACATACTAATATATAAACATATATATACACACACATGCGTCCATCCATCCATACATACATACATACATATATTCATAACTGCACAGAGTTTTATATGTGTACATGGAGTAAACTGAGATTTGTTTAAATACTCTTGGCAAAGCTACAAGCCGACAATGAAAATTGGAATCATATAAACTATGATCATCTTGATCCTTGTGCTAGAAAAGCACTCACAGTGACCTACAATGCTTAACCACTGGGCCACTGGCTCAGTGGCCACTAGGGAGGGACTTAAGTCCCTCCTTGGGCTGTAGGTGACAGTGAAAAAAATATAAGGGTTATGCCATAACACTTCCTTGATCTAGTTGGGTCTAAATACCCACTAGCCCCTACCACAGTCTCCTTAGGCTTCCCCTCCTCCCTAAATTTGGATAGAGTAGGTTATACAAATGTATCGTTGCTGACAAAAAAAAAAAAAAAAAGATCTACAATGCTTGAGACACCATTTCAAAAAGGTTAGTTATTGGCCTAGGTGAATTATTGATCTAGATATAATTTGATCTACTTATGGGCATGCAATTAACTAATTTTTCAACTGTTGCTATTGTTCCACGCTGCTTTAATAAAGTGGCCAAAACTAAAAAAAAGTGAAATCATTGAAATAATGGTGGTTTATTGATCGTAAATATTGAGCACAAGAAAATACATTTGCTTATTGAGATGCTATTCTTAATCGGCCGTCTAATAGGTTCTAACCTTCAATAATTTCTGGAAGATTGCAACACATGAATGTTTTGAAAAGACAACATAACATGTTGAGAATATTCATCAATAGTTTACTGATGGAGCTTACTTAGGCTTTACTTGTCAATTTGTTGTTTGAGAATAGAGACATAAAGTGGATGGTTTATAGCATTTTGTCTCGGTTACCAAACTTGTGGTCTCAAATTACTTGAACGTGTATTTTCTGAAGAGAATAATCATCAGTAATTTGTTTTTATTATAAAACCGTTTAAAATTGTCCAGACTCGATCTTTTTAAACTTTGCAAAACCAAGGATTTTATGTCCACTTTCACGGAGAATTGGTGCAATCCAATTTTCTTTCCTTTGAAAAAAAAATTGGTCAATGAAATTTGGGAATTAGTAACTTGAAAGATGCATTTGCTTCAATTTTGACATCCAAGGGGCATCAACAATTACATATCCCTTGTTTTCGTCAAACTGTTTTGAGTTATGAATTTGATAAAGAATAACTTTTGTGGTGCATTTGTCTCAATCTCATTGAACGGATAAAGAAAGCCTGAATAATTACTAGGCATAATTGCTCGAGATAATTAACCATAAATTCATGCTTATATTGTACATACATATGTAATTTGCTGCATTCAATGTTTGCATTCACAGTAACCAGTGAGATAATTATGGGCACCAGAAAAAACGATAATTATGTGACAAATAATAAGCCCTCGATGCGTGTAGAGCAGGGCTTCGTTGGCAAAGTTGGATGCTTTAATTTCCAAAGCAATGAATAAGGTGCTTGGCTTGTTGCTGGGGTCTTCACCTTTTTCCCTTTATGCTCCATTTCCGAATTAGTGCTTTAGAATCAACAGCTATGCGGGTTCTCATTCATGGGGGTCAGTGATTTCCTCACGTAATTGGTTCAACAAACGAATCGTAAGACAGCTTTTAGTTTTAAGAGAAGACTTCGTCTTCAGAGTGCTTTTAGTTTTAAGACAAAAATGGCCCCACGGTGCTCCCAAAACTAATGCAAAAAGGACACTCATGTCCGGTATATGTACTAAGCGTTGATCGACAAATTTTTATGACAGAGAATTTTTTTTTTCTTTGTGATCTCAATTCTCAAATCATATCAAACATTTTTTTGAAGGAATTGATAGCTTTGTTTGGAATTTTGAGGCTTCCATTTACTTTACTTAATATGTAATATCATTGAGAAATTGAGACTCTAAACTTTACACAACCAATGCTGTTGAGAAATTCTGAATGATTGTAGGCACAGCAATGTAACATCCACTATACAACAAAGAGTGACAAGAAACTGTATGCGGCTTATTGCATTCAAATTGAAACAATATAAAGGGTCAATTACACTAAAAACGAATGTAATTAGGGATAAGTGGCATTTTGCCCACTTGAGCTTATTTTATCATCACTAGACAAAAACACACGTCCTTTTTTCAGAATAGTTATTTTGCTTCTTGGTTCAAAATAGAGACACACAGTGATCTCAACTTAATTGAACTTTTATTTTTGGAAGGAGATAATAATCAATGAAATCTTGAAACTTCTATTAATTAACTTTATTTAATTTGTAATATCATTGAGAATTGAGACCTTAAACTTTAGGCAACCAAGAATGTTAAATTCAATATCCATATATATATATATATATATATGTATTATCCATATATGTTTGGCAGGTTGTCGAGTCTATGTAATAATAAATACCTGCTCAAACAAAATATAATTGCT
This sequence comes from Coffea eugenioides, assembly GCF_003713205.1. NCBI lineage: Eukaryota > Viridiplantae > Streptophyta > Magnoliopsida > Gentianales > Rubiaceae > Coffea > Coffea eugenioides. The sequence continues at coordinate 279,104 of NC_040035.1, forward strand.
GTAGATAGTGATAAACAGGGTTGAATGTACAGGGACTGGGGATATTTGTCTATCTTGAAGTCCAAACTAACAATGGGGGCTTTTTCTAGCAATGGTAATAATTAAATTGTTCGAATAAAAATAAATAGCCAATTAAAAATTAAATGACAAATTATTAAGACCAAATTGATAATAACTAAGCTCTAGCCAAGAAATAACTTCGGCAATGGTTCACTTAATTGATCATCGATACAGAGGTAATTCCAATTATTAACTAATAAATAAGTTATAACTACTAAACAAGCGATGACAGTCAACTCCTCCTTACTGTGTCGGTGATTAAGGTACGCCCGTTAATCACTACTCTAATCGAGAAACAATCTTAGGTACGCCCGTAAGATTTAATTCTCCAACTGCCTTACGTATTAGAGGAGCCCTATTCTAACCAAATAACATGCTACCAAGGTTATTTTATATTAGCCAGCGTATTCCTCTGACACAAACCCAATCATGCCATTTGCCACTATTTTAGAGCAATTAAACAATTACGAATTTAACGCTCCAATTGATATTAGGTTGCCAAATTAATTCAACGTCCGGACCCAGGGTATTCAATTAACAAAACAACCAGATGCTCTACAATAAGAGAATATGCAAATACCAGTAAATAAGAGGAATAAATAAAATTAGTTCGATTTCATAATTTTTAGATGAACTAAAACCTCCGTTGTTCTTTGACTAGAAAAAGAGATTTAGCTATGCATCCTCAAAGAAAATCCGCAAGACTCCATTTTTATTTGATTGCATATGGTTTTTTCTCTCAAAACTAACGAAAGCCAGCCAAGTGGTTGTCCTTCCTTCATAACCAAGAAATATGGAAACAACTATAGAAAATGCTACTAACCAGACTCCTACTACTACTACCCAAATGAAAGCAAGTTCCAATCGGCCCCAGAATAGTCACGGCAATTGTTGCCTTTTCGGAAGTACTAATCACCCAAGAAACTAGCCAATCACTCCTATTTTGTAGATTCCTAAATAAAATAAACTTCCTATTAGATAAAAAGATTGTCTCAAAAAGTCAAGATAGCTAACTATACTAGTGTTCTAATAGGAATAGGAGACTAGTCTTGTAGGGCAAAGCCTGACTTCCGTAACTTCAAACCAACTCCAATTCAAGATCGAAAATTACGCGCCAAATCCTAAATTTTCGGACATGCGAAGTGGACCTTGACACGCCCACGCCAAAATGGAGCTTGAAAACTGCTTTGTTGTAGGTTGACAAATATTTTTTCTCTGTAATAAAAATTTGTGATCTCAATTCTCAAATCATATCAAACATTTTTTTTTGAAGGATCAAATAATCAATGAAATTTTGAGACTTCTATTTACTTTACACAGCGAAGGCTGTTGAGTCCAATATCATGAATACTGAACATAGGCTAACAATAACACGAATTATGCATTTTTGTACACATTACTTGTTTTTGTTAACCCATGCATCACCCTGGCTTTCAGCATATGTTTATGTTCGGATACAATGATAATTATGTGACAGATTATGAGCCCACAGTCCATGTAGTGGCACTGGTTTGTTGGCTAATTACTTAGAATATTGTCAAAAAAAAAAATTCGGACACTTACGGCTCGACAGGGTTGTGGTATCAAACTATTGGTGCCAGGCTGACACATCCCGGCACTTGACACAAAATTTTTTTTTTTTAAAAGATCACACAGCCTGGCAGCCAGTTAAAAGTTTTTCTTTGACTGTCAGCCCGGCAGCCACCTGCAAAAAGTAAAAAACAAAAAAGTCATTGAATGAATAAAGGACATTCTCAAGGTCTGTGAATTAATAAAATTTTCTCTTCGTTATAACCCAGCCGTGGTATAGAGATGGTTTTTTTTTCTTTCTTTCTTTCATTTTTTTAAAAGTCTGGCCATACCTATCACAAAGCCATGTAAAATTATACCAATTATTTTCAAATATTTATTTTGGAATTTCCTGAACTAATAATAGAAGTTTGTTGAGAAATACTCCCTCCGTCCCATTTTGATAGTTTTGATTTTTTCCGCAGCTATGTACAGTTATACCAATTATTTTTGAATATTTATTTTGAATTTTCCTAAACTAATAAAAGAAATTTACTGAGTAATACTCCATCTATCCTACTTTGACAGTCTTGGTTTTTTTCTAGAATAATTTTAAAAAATTAGATAACTTTGATGAAAAAGTAAATATAGTTTAATATTTTTTCTAAAATACCTTTACATTAATATTTGAGGTGTCACTAATCACTATACATTTACATTAATTATAATACCATTCAAGACATATATCAAAACAATTATTAGTAAAAAAGTTGACTGTATTAAATAAAGTAGGTTATATTTACTACTTTAATTGTAAGGAAATATTGTATTAAATAAGGGAATATTGTAAATATAACCTACTTTAAGGGAATATTTACTAAATTGTAAGGGAATATTGTATTAAATAAGGGAATATTGTATCAAAACAATTATTTTCAGAGCATCTTTGATCTTTTTTAGGTAAGATTCTGAGACCATCCCCTTTCTTTTCCTATGTTACAGAATGAGCCAATCAGTCTATTGACTCCCTTACTAAGCTTGAAGTAAAGTAAAGACTTTTCTCATTTGAAATATAACTAGTAAAGGAATCGGTAGGATTCTATTCTTACTTCCTTCCTGAGAAGGATTTGCTGTTTCCTCCTTTACCATTTCCGTTTGATTAGTGAAGATGGTCATTCCGGCTCAACTTAACCGAGGTCACGTCCTCACTTCGGAATACCAGTCCCGTCTATCAGGACTACCTCGGCAGTACCTTTTGTCTTGAAAACCGAGGTGCCCCCGCTATTCCGCGGTCACTTCGGTACTGTGTTATAGTCATGACTGGGGTTCTGATCAAGGACCTGACAACCGGACAATCGACATGACCCCTGACACTGACCACTGCTCTGACATCCTACCCAGAGTGGACATGTCAAGGAGATGGGCTGTTTCAATCAGACGTCAAGAGAGTTGGACCCCACTGTCCTTCCCTCCAAATTATCCCCTATAAATAGCAGGAGATCCCACTAAGAAAAGGGATGAATCTCTGGTAACAGAATCCTACTCTTACACATAAACTTTATATTTTCTCCCGAGCTAACTTAATTTTCGAAGAAAAATCGGGGGACCTAGCCCCCACCTCTAACCATCTAAGCAGGTGATCCTGGTGTTACTGTCTCCTCAAGCAGGGGAACACTCTAGATATCCGAAACAGCTCATCTGCCCAAAAATTACCTCTTCAATTGGCATCGTCTGTGGGAACCGAAGACATCCAAGAATGAGGGCCACGCGTTTTAGGAGCAGGAAGGTTCTGACCATTGGAGTTGAACCAAGTAGTGCAGCTCAACAAGGGGATATCCCTGATGGGCAAGGATCCCGGGGTATTCAGCCCGCGAATGAAGAAGCCATTGCCCAGATGGGCGAGTTCGTGAGTGAGAACCCCAATATTTTTGAAGAGTTGGGGAGGTACTTTAAGAGACAAAGCAAGCAGAAAGTTGAGTCCTCCAAGAGAAAGTTGGATGAGTCTCCCAAACTCCCATCTGATGAGGAATCCGAAGGAAGGCCCTCCATCAGGAGTACCCCGAAACGCATCTCCTCCAGAGCCACCTCTAGGATTGCCTCCATTTCAAAGGCATTTTCTAGGGACCTGCTGGGAAAACGATCTGAGAAAGAACCTTAGCACTTCGGAAGGCCAGGAGTGGATTACATGAGAGCTCCGCCTTTTATGGATAATATCAATGAGGAGAGGCTCCCCTCAAACTTCAAGTTGCCTACTATACTATCTTACGACGGCCGAGATGATTCGGAGGATCACATTCACTCCTTCATTTTGGCCTTCCGACTATATTGTATTCTCGACCCGGTTATCTGCAGGACTTTTCCAGTATTCTTGCAGAGAACACCTCGAAAATGGTTCTGGGGTCTGGAACCTAGGAACATCTCCACTTTGGGAGAGTTGGTGGACAAATTTCTCCACCGGTTTATCTCTTCCAAACCGACGACGAAGACTTCGGCTTATCTGTTAAAGATGCAGCAAAATCTGGGAGAGTCCCTCCTCGCCTATGTGTAGAGGTTTCAAGATGAAAGCGTGTAGATACCTGATCCCAACGAGCAGGTAACTATAGCTGCATTCACCAATGGGCTTGTTGTCGAGGTGTTTAATACCGCAATACACAAGAAATATCCTTGAACACTTCGGGAGTTTTGGGAAAAGGTCGAAAAAGGCATACAGGCCGAAGACCTACACCGCATGGAAAAGGAAGCCCAGGTGACTCATTCGGGAACTGATTCCCGACGAAAGAAAGATTCAGGCCGAGGTGACACTAGCACCGGCGACGGATTCCCAAGCGTTAATCGGGATCAACGGAGCGTGTTTGACAGGATAGTCAAGGGGAAGTCATCTGTCCCTGATTCCGATCTTATTCTACTAAACACCAACCGATCTCATATCCTTGCTGTTATGGAGTAGAATCATCTCGGCCGTGCACCTCCACGGATGGCTAGAAGTAGAGAGAGAAGAAGCTCTAATCTCTATTGTGCCTACCACAGAGATATTGGCTACGAGACCGAAAATTGCAATGACTTGAAGAAGGACATTGAGAGTCTAATTAAGCAAGGATATCTGAAGCAGTTCGTCAATCGAGACGAAGAAAGGAACATAAGTGATTCTCGTCGCGACCGCCGAAGTGAACAGCGCCGAGATGAAAAACGGGGATCGAGAAGTAGCTGTCGACCCCCACAAGATCCTAGGGAGCCGAAGAGACCCTTCAGAGACGGGTCCCCTGGTGGTGGATTCGGCTACGGCCCAAACATGACTGGGGTCATAAACATCATAGCTGGAGACCCGACGGGAAGAAATAGCCAAAACTCCCTTAAGAGAACCTACGGGCAAGCTAATCCTGATCAGGTCGAGCCAAACTCTCGCCTGTCTGAAGTGATCACCTATGGACCTAGTGACCAGGTCCCTGCCGCTTCAAGCAGTCATGAGACCCTAGTGATAGAGGTGCTCACCAACAATTACTTTGTTAAAAAAGTGTACGTCGATCCAGGGAGTTCGGTTGACGTCATGTATTTCCGGACCTTCGAAAACCTGAAGTTGACCAAGGAGCAATTGACCCTAGTTCGAACCCCTCTTGTAGGGTTCGGGGGACACGTGGTGCATCTCGAAGGGATGATCACCCTGATGGTAACTGTAGGACGTCACCCCCGCTGCCGAACCATTCCCGTCAACTTCGTTGTAGTTAAAACTGACTCTCCTTACAACCTACTCATGGGTCGGCCTACACTCAATGCCTTACATGCGGTATATTCCACATATCATTTGAGTTTCAAGTTTCCAACCTCGGCGGGCATCGCCGAAGTGAGTAGTGATGTTTGTGCTGCGCGAGAATGTTATCTCGCCACCCTACAGGCTGCATCCACTTCGAGCTCTGAGCCAAGGGTTAAGAGGAGGTCGAATATTCTTTCAATTGATTGTATCAATCCTCAGCAAACCGAGAAGCCAAAAAGGCTGGAGACCAGAGATGAGGTAGAAGATATTACCCTGGAGCCAGCAAAACTTGAACAAACGGTCCGTGTCGGCATCCACTTGCCCGATCCTTTTAAAGGCCAGATGATTAGCCTCTTAAAAGAGTATCGGGACATCTTCGCGTGGACTGCTGAAAAGGTTAGAGGGGTGCCACATCATCTCATGTTGCATGAGTTGAACGTTGACTCTCAGGCACGTCCAGTAAAACAAAAGAGACGGCACTTCGGCTCAGAGCGCAATCAAGTTGCGGATAAAGAGGTGGATAAACTCTTACCGGCGAAGATGATCAAGGAGGTGTAATATCCAACCTGATTATCTAACCCCGTCATGGTTAAAAAGGACACGGGGGCATGGAGGATATGCGTAGATTTCATCGACCTGAACAAGGCCTGTCCCAAAGATTGCTACCCACTGCCAAGAGTCGACGCCTTAGTGGACTCGGCGATAGGATATGAGGTCCTCTGTTTCCTTGATACCTTTAAGGGCTCTCATCAGATTGGAATGAGCGAGGAGGATCAGGAAAAGACGGCTTTTTACACCGACCAGGGCGTATATTGTTGCAACACCATGCCCTTCGGGTTGAAGAATGTTGGGGCCACTTACCAGCGTTTGGTCAATCGAATTTTCAAATATCAGATTGGCCGGACTGTTGAGGCATACGTAGACGACATTCTCCTGAAGAGTCGAAAGACCTCGGCCTTTTTGGCCGACTTGAAAGAAGTCTTGGAAATTCTCAGGGCTATTCGAATGATGCTGAACCCCAAGAAATGCGTATTCGGGGTTATCTCGAAAAAATTCTTAGGGTTTCTCGTGTCACGACGGGGTATAGAAGCGAATCCCGATAAGGTGAAGGCAATTCAAGAAATGTCTTCACCCCGGTGTACCCGAGATGTGCAAAGGTTAATCGGGCGGTTGGCAGTTTTGAACCGATTTTTGTCGCAATTCGCTTCCAAAGCACTGCCCTTCTTTAAAGTGTTGAAGAAGGCTGACAAGTTCTCTTGGACAGATGAATGCCAACAAACCTCAGACTAGACGAAAGAATACTTGCACCATCTCCCAACCCTTATCTCACCTCGGCCGAGGGACAAGTTATATCTATACTTGTCCGCAGCCGATGAAGCGGTTAGCGCAGTACTGATACGGGAGGAAGGCATCCAGATGCCAGTTTATTATGTTAGCCGGGTCCTCTAAGGGCCCGAAATCAGGTATACTCAAGCTGAGAAGCTAGTGCTAGCCTTGATTCAGGCAGCCCGTAGGTTGAAACCTTATTTCTTGGAGCATCACGTCTGCTTAAGAACAGATCAGCCCCTCAGGCAGATCTTATCCCGTCCCGAAGCCTCTGGACGACTTACCAAATGGGCTATCGAATTGGGAGAATATGATCTATCCTTTGAGCCTCGCACGGCCATTAAACCTTAGGCTCTAGCTGACTTCTTGGCGGAGTTCACTTTTGATGAAGTAAAGAAGTCCATCTCAGATAGGGCCAAATCTCAGCGGTGGATCCTGCACGTGGACTAGGGTTGCAAACGAATCGAATCACTCGCGAGTCAAGCTCGAGTCGAGTTCGATCAATATCGAGCTCGAGTCGAAATTAAACTCGAACTCGAGCTCAAAATATTAATCTCGTTAGCTCGCGAGTCGACTAGCGAGTTCGAGTATATATGTATAATATTTTTTATTTTTTTATTTTAAGTATATATATTTTTTATTTTAAGCATATATATATTTTTTATTTTCTTATTTTAATAGTAAAATTACATATATATTCTTAATATTTTATTATTTATTAAGAAAAAAATATTATTTTATTTATTTTTTAAAAAATAAAAGAATTATTTTTTATTTTTTTCGAGCTTGGGCTTTAAATTGCTGGTTCGTCGAGCTCGAGTTCGAGTTCGTGTTTGGTAAAATTTAGTCGAGACTCGGCTCGATTAGCTGAAATCTCGACTCGATTCGACTCGTTTGCAACCCTAACGTGGACGGCTCTTCTAACAGTGAGGGTAGTGGAGCAGGTTTGCTCCTCGAAGACCTGCACGGAGAGCTGTGGTCGTACGCCCTTTGATTTGATTCACCACTTCTAACAAAGAAGTTGAGTATGAAGAGGTCATAGCTGGCCTGCAGTTAGCTCACAAACTCGATGCTCGACGTATCCTGGTCAACAGTGACTTCCAACTCGTCATATGTCAGATACTTGGTGAGTACGAAGCCAGAGAGGAGGTCATGCAACGTTACCTCTCCAAGGTTTACCAGTTAACTATACACTTCGAGTCTTTTGAGATTCAAAAGATACCTCGGTTACAGAACAAACGGGCCGACGCCCTGTCCTGCCTAGCCTCCACTTCCTTCTCGGCTTTGAACAAGACAATCCTCGTCAAAGTTCTTGTCAAGCCTGGCTACTTGGAAGAAATCGTGTACCCCGTTTATTCTGGGGACACCTAGATGAGTCCCCTAGTGCGATTCCTCGCTCGAGGAGAGCTACCGAAGGACCGAGCCGAGACCAGAAAGATCTAGCGTAAGTCAGCTCGATACGTTCTTCGGGACAATCTCTTGTACAAGAGATCATATCTCGGCCCATGGCTGCGATGTATCACACCCGAAGATGGAGAAAGAATCCTTCAAGATATACACGAGGGGTTCTGTGGTGCTCATGTTGGATACCGGATGCTAGTCAAAAAGGCTCTGCTGTTTGGGTACTTCTGGCCCACCATTCGGCGAGATTCTCAGCTCCTGGTTTTCAATTGTCCTTCTTGCCAGCATCATGCTTCAAAACACCATCAACCAACCAACCTGATGATCCCCATCACTTCGTCATGGCCATTCGAACAATGGAGAACAGATATCATCGGCCCGTTTCCTAGAGCCACTGGCAATTATGCCTACCTGGTGGTGGCAGTGGATTACTTCACAAAATGGGTTGAAGTTGAACCCCTAAGGAACATAACTGGTTTAGCAGTCCAGAAGTTCTTATGGAAGAGTATAATCTGTCGCTTCGGATTACCCCGAATTGTCATCTCGGATAATGAAAAGTAATTTGCCGACAACTCCTTCAAAGGATGGTGTGAGAATCTCGGGATCAAGCAACACTTCACCTCGGTGGGGCATCCCCAAACTAATAGACAAGCTGAAAATTTCAACCGTATGCTACTCCATGGCCTAAAAATCAGGTTGCGTCAGGTCGGATCATTGTGGGTAGACGAGCTCCCAAGTGTACTGTGGTCCTATCGAACCACTCCAAGGTCTGCTACACAAGAAACTCCATTTTCTCTTACTTATGGGTCCAAAAAGGTGGTTCCCACTAAATTCATCACCCCAATCCCTCGCATAGCTGTTTTTGCCACCGAGGTAAATGAAGACGAAAGAAAAATCGATCTCGACCTTACCGAGGAGAAAAGAGACATCGCAGTAGCTAAAGTGGCGCTATATAAGAATATACTGGCTAGCTATTACAACGCACGAGTTAGGCATTTTCGGTTTAATCCTGGAGACTTAGTCTTGCGAAAAAACTCGGTTAGTCGAACTAAACCCCAAGAAAAATTAGCTCCTAAATGGGAAAGACCGTACCGTGTCACTGAATCTAGCCGAAATAGCTATTGTAAACTGGCCTACCGAGATGGCTCTTTAGTGCCCCGAACTTAGCATGCGGAGAATCTCAAATTGTACCACCCATGAAAAGTATGTCTATTCAACAACTATTGAATTACTTGCTCTCAAGTTAGTTATTTTTTCCTTGGTATTATTCTTTCATAAGCAAAAAATAATGGGACAAGACAAGTACGGAATAATAAAGGAACAGAGACTACAGAGACTAAGTGTAAAAAAAAGTCATTGGCATTAAAAAAAGGGTTACAAAAAGCCGAGGTCATTGCCTCGGCACTTGGTTACAAAATACCCAGGTAGGAATGCTTCTAAGCATTTCCTGCCTCGGTGCCCCCAACATCCTCTGTCTCTCGGCATCCCCACCGACCTCGCCTCCTCCAGCATCATTTCCTCCGAGCTCATCACTCTTCGGATCGAACTCGGAGAGCCACTGGTTGAATTCTTTCCGGACTTCGGCTAGGTCTCTGCCGGTCTGAATCCCTTCGGTCATATGGTCGTACAACTCCTTAGCATCTTTATTAAAGTTGGGCTTATCTTTGAGGGATTCTAATTGCTTGGCAGAGAGAAAGGCCGCCGCGTCATTGACCGCCGAGGTATATCTAAACATGAATCTTGGCAGCGTGAGTCCACCGAGATCACGTGTGAAGGTCTCGGATTTGCGAAAGGCTTCCAGAGCCGAGGTGCCAGCCTTCTCTATTGCCTCCTTGGCTGACTGTTCTTCTTGGACCCTTTTGTCTTTTTCTTCGTCGAGAGCCGTCCTCAAAGAGTTGTTTGTGGCCTCGGTTTGTTCTTTCGCAGCAACAGTCTTGTCGCGTTCTTGCTCAGTGGCCTTGAGCTTTTCCTCTAGCTTGGCGACCCTTTGTTGAAGTTGGGATGATGGCTGGTAGTGTTCAAAGAGGTTGGTGTAGCGTTGCGTCATCTCGGATAGAAAGGCCGTAGTAGAAACCCAGGCTACCGAGGCGCTCTGCATCAGTTCGGGTGGGGTGAGCTTGCGAGCATAGACGTGGTCCCTTGGAAGGACTGAGTGCACCATAAGTTCATGGGCAACCTTGGGATCTTTATATCGGTCGTTCACATTCAGATCCCACTCCGAGCACCACTGTGCACCGGAGTGCCTTTTATCCTCTCCGACTTCTTGAGGAGGCACGTGATGGAGGTTGAACAGAGATGATCCGGACACAGGAACCTCGGGAATTGGTGTCACGCCTCGGCTCGGAGGTAGAGAAGCTAGGGTTACACCTCGGGTTGCTAATTCCATCGGGATACCCGAGATCCAGGAAGTCTCGCCGGTGATAACCACCAGAGTGGTACGGGCCGCGGCTATTGCCGTGGTCTTCTTTTTCGGTGGAACCGACGTTCCAGTGGTGGCCTTCCTCTTTGTTGGCCTCTTATTCACGACGGCGAATCCTAAAATGATGAGGTCGGATACCCTTGTTACTGCACAAGAAGAATGTGAGGTTACTTAGAAATAAACAAAAATACAAAACAAAGCAATGAATGGAAAAATACAAGGTTTTCGAAGCCTAGTATAGAAGAAGGGAGTGTGATCCGAGCTGATGAGAGCTCGGCTGATTCTGCCTTTGACAAGGACTGCCTCAGGGAACTCCCAGCAATTGGTCCTTAAACCCGATTCCATCAACTTTTGGAAGTTTTCTTCCTCTAAGTCCTCAGGAGAGTTATCCTTTACCCTCCACCAAAATCCCTTCGCGAAGTTCTCGGCCAGGACGAACACAAAATTGTGCTTCCATTCTTTTATGGAAGTGGGAGCATCAACTACCAACTTCGGGACTTTATTCCCGAAGTAGAACCACCCTTCTCACTGCCGTTGTTCTTGATGACATAACAGCGACGGAAGAGGTTGATGGTAGGGATAATTTTTTTATGTCGGCACAGCATTTCAAAGTCGACCAGGACCCGGACTGCATTGGGGATGAGTTGAGTGATTCTCACCCCCCAATATCTGAGGCAGTCCCGAAAGAACCTGGTTCTTGGCATTCTGAGCCCGACCTTTAATTGATCTGCATATATTGCCACCCTACCCTTTGGGGCTCTGTTGTCTGGTTCGGCCCGGGTGGACAAATGCTATAGTCACCTCGGAAAGGGTATCTGAAAACGAGTTCAGCCGTCAGCGCTTCACCCATGACACTGTTGAACAAGGGGACCTGGCTGTAGTCAATGGTCGACAAATCCGGAGGGGTAGCTGGCTCAAGCACGCCCTTGTCGTGCGGTAACTCTGTCCCGAGCTCGTCATTGTAGAGTACTTCGGACTCCTCTGGGCTCAGTGCTTGTGATGTCCCGGCCTCATGGGCTACTTCAGTAGCCTCCACCCCGGGATTAGACGAGATCCCTTCCCTGGAATTGGACGAAGCTCCTTTTTCCTGGGTGGGATCAGGCCTCTCTGCCTCGGCAAAGCTTGGCCTCACCGTCTCCTTGTGTGTGCGTGCTGTTCTAGCCTTAGTCAAAGGAAAAGGAAGATGGTAAACTTATTTTTGAGAAAGACCGGGAGTTTGGAAGTTGCCGAGGTGATAATACTACAATGGAATGCTCTGAGGTGATTTGAGATTTTTTGCAGTAAAAAGTGAAAGGTGGAATGGATCCCCTATTTATAGACCATGGGGGGGTGAAACCAAACGGGCGGCACGTTTGAGATTCCCTAGGAGAACATTCTCTCTCCTCATTAATGGGGCGGTGCGAATCTGACTGGTTGTCTCACGTCCTTTCGGGAAATCGTCCTTAAATCTGCTAGCCGTCTCATCATCTTCCCCCTATTTGCACGTATGTGACGTCATTATTACAAGTTTACGCATTGGAAATGTTCGGAAGCCTCGGGAAGGGACGAACAAGTTCCTTCTTCCCGAGACTTGGGGGGCTTAGTGAGGATGGTCATTCCGGCTCAGCTTAACCGAGGTCACGCCCTCATTTCGGAATACCAGTCCCGTCTATCAGGACTACCCCGGCAGTACCTTTTGCCTTGAAGATCGAGGTGTCCCCGCTATTCCGCGGTCACTTCGGTACCGTGTTATAGTCATGACTGGGGTTCTTATCAAGGACCTAACAACCGGACAGTCGACACGACCCCTGACACTGACCACTACTCTGACATCCTGCCCAGAGTGGACATGTCAAGGGGATGGGCTGTCTCAATCAGACGTCAAGAGAGTTGGACCCCACTGTCCTTCCCTCCAAATTGTCCCCTATAAATAGCAGGAGATCCCACTGAGAAAAGGGATGAATCTCTGGTAATAGAATCCTACTCTCACACATAAACTTTATATCTTATCTCGAACTAACTTAATTTTCGGAAAAAAAACCAGGGGACCTAGCCCCCACCTCTAACCATCTAAGCAGGTGATCCTGGTGTTACTGTCTCCTCAAGCAGGAGAACACTCCAGATATCCGAAGCAGCTCATTTGTACAAAAATTACCTATTCAATTAGAAACCTGCTTCCCCACTTCATACCCGAAATAGAGGATTACTCTCTCCCTCCTCGTTTCAAGCTGCCAGCTATAGATTCCTATAATCTTTCTACTCTGTCTTAAGTAGTAATTTACTGGCTGCCGGGCAAAAAAAAACTTTTGACTGGCCGCCGGGCTGACACAGTCCTGCAGCCAGTGATCTTTTTTAAAAAAAAATTTGTGTCAGGTGCCGGGTCCTATCAGAGTCTTAAGTGTCCGATTTTTCTTTTTTTGATAATATTCTAAATAATTAGCCTGGTTTGTTGGCAATTTATTTATTTATTTATTTTGCGTGGAAGTTGCTTGGCTTTTTCACCTGAATTGTCTTCTCTCATTGAATGCTGGAACTGTTGTGTGAAAAAAAATATGAATGATTATATGTATGGTAATGCAGTACCCAGTCAAGAGTGACAAGACAATTCACTTTAATCTAGGGGTGTATAAAATCAAAAAATTTCGATTTATCGACCGAATTCGAATTAAATTCGAAATTTTTGAAATCGATAAATCCAAAATCGGAATTGAGTTCGGATTTTTCGAATTCATATATTTCAAATTTGGTTCGAATTCAGTAATGGAGTTTTTCAAATTAGATTTTCCGATTTCAAATTCACAATTTGAAATCAGAATTCGAATATCGATTTCGATTTCAAATTTATTTTTAATATATATATATTTTTTATACATGTAATATAAAATTTATAAAATATAAAATTATAAAATATTATAAATTTTATATTATATAATAATATATAAATTTTTCCGAATTCGGTGAAATTGAAATTTACCGAATTCCGAATTGAATTCGAAATCGAATTCGGTCGGATTATCTGATACCAAAATTTCAAAAAATTTCGAATTCAAACTTCCAAATTACCAATTTTTTTATTCGATGCACACCCTACTTTAATCTAACTTTTATTTTGAAGGAGATAATAATCAACGAGATCTTGAAACTTGGAATAATTTAAAGAGTAAATTTTATGTACACTGATTTATGGTATTTATGTAAAAATCAAATTTCAAATTTAAATTTTATATAATTATTATTCATCTAACATTGACAGTATAGAAACAATTAATCCAATATCATGGGGAATCGATGTGTAAAAAAAATTGCGATGACTGAACGTCGGTTAAGAATAACTTGAACAATGCATTTTGTTTAATCCTATCACAAAAGGGGCATTAATACAAATTGATTGTTTATGTTACATCATTTGGGCAATGAAACTGAAAAGAGCAACTTGAACGGATTTAAGAGGTCGCAACTTGAATTATTAGGCCGAATTGCTTGAGATAATTGACAGATGTCGAGCCTGTGCAATAATAATTACTAAAAAGTCCTAATTACCACCACAATTAATTATAGAACAAATCCAAGTACTGGAGCAGGGACCCTAGGTGTAGGTGCGCAATGGGTTACTTGATTCACCCTGTTCCCGAAGAGTTTGCTTAATCCGATATACCAGAATTGTCTATAAAAGTATTAAATTTGCATACAATGGCAAGTAGGATCGATTCCACAGGGAATGGATGGGAAGTTGTTTCTTTCCAAGTCAATAGAACAAAATTGGGGGGAATTTAATGGAATGAAAATAAAAATAAAATAGACAAAATTCAAAAGCTAACTCACCAAATACAATTTACTAAAAATAGCAATTAATAAAATTATACTCAAAGGATCAACTTTTTAGGCACAGTCCAATTAAATGATCATCGATGCAAAGATATTTCATTCATTTGTCACTAGGTTGGTTATAGCTATCAACAACCTCTGACAGTCAGTTTTTCCTTATTTTTTCGGCAGCCAAGGTACGACCGTTGATTGCTTCTCTAACCAGAAAACAACCCTAGGTACGACCGTAGGAATTTAATTATCCAATTGTATTAAAGTTAGAAAAACCCAACCCTAACCAATAAACACGCTAAGAGGGTTTATTTAAACTAAATCTTACGTTTCCTCAACATAAAGCCAATTATGGTGGTTGCCACTAGTTATCAACTAAACGAACAATTAAGGATTCAATTTAGTTAACGTGACAGTAGGCTATTAAATTAAATTAAATTAAATATCCAGTCATTGATACTCAATTAATAAAATAATCGTGAATAATTAATCCAGGAAACGCACGAATAATAACCAATTGGAAGAAATAGTGAAAATTCAATTAAATCTCACAGAGGTTATGGACCGCGTCTTCACATCGACCTTTGGGTAGAGGAGAAATCTAGCCGCTTCTCATCATATCAATCTCGCATGATTTAATTGAAATCATTCAATTAATTACCAACAAGTTGGGAAAGAAGAAAGAACTAGGAGATAGACGAAAAGTCTTGCTTATCTCTGGGTTTCGTGTTCGTACTGGATCAAGAAAATGTAAAAGTAAAGGTCTGATGAAAGCCGTACAAAACCAAAGCAGAGAGCCAAATCGTCTACAGGGAAAAGAAACTAAAAGCTAATATATCAATCCCACGTGAATCTTATTCGCCGTAGATTGCTATCCCAACAAAAAATGTAAGAAAGCTCCAAGCCAATCTCCTTATCCCACGTGAATCTGGCTTTATAGCCAATTCACCCCAAAGTAGCCACCGAAAAGAAAGAAAGCATCAGAGCTTTACTTCCTCTAGGAGAAGAGTTTTAATCCTCTGCACTTTCGCGGCCCACGAGCCCCTTTTGATTTCCTAATTTTCCACTTTTTTCTATCAATCTGCAGGGTCCGTCTTTTAGGTGTGTCTCTTCAGTTTTTGGCGTGGGCACGCCATGAAATAAAGGGTTTTCTGGAAATTTGTCTCGAGAGATTATTTTTAACACCAATCACCTACAATTTACACAAATTATAAAATATGAGCAAAATCTCAATACTTAGCACCGTGAGTAGCCAAAATTAGGACAAAATAATAGCACAAAAGGTGCCCAATAATCGCTCTATCAACAATTTATGGCGAGATTAACCTTGACATTCATTACAACCCAAGCTCATGCTGAAATCTTACATTGATTGTGTCGAAGGTGTACATAAATAAAGTAAGAATTAATCTTTCTTGCATTGTTAGTGTATATATCACCAATTTGGATGCATCCTATATTATCTCAATTTGAATTTGAAAATCAAATTTTTATATATATGCTAGGTATCTAAATCTAGTAGTGCTTATACTGTCTATGTATGAAAACTTTAAATGCCCTTATTCTCTCCTTACATCTTAAATCTTACTCGTCTTTACTTGAAAAAAACCCAAAAAGTTTGCCTAAAGCGTAAAGGGTTAATTACACTAAACCAGAATACAGTAAAAAGCCAATAAGATAAACTTCCACTCCACAAAGGCAAAGCTTCTACACAAAAATCTTTCCTGTAATACTGAATTGTCTATGTACCTTCTTTAACATCAAATAAGCCGAGCAATGTCCAAGGTACCGTAGGGATTAGATTTGTTAATTGCATAAGTGATTTCCAAATTAGTAATTGCAAAAATTGGCCAATAAAAATAATGGTCTTTCTAATAAGTGTCCAATGGGCATTCATTAACACTTAAATTCCATCCAATCAACCATGTATATACACATAATAACAATTATTACCCTCCCTTATATTTATACAATTTCCCTAATTAATCTTATCTTTTCAAAAATTTAATATCAGAATTATAACTTTGGCTACCCGTTAGACAGATCCTAAAACTAATAATCATTTGTAATAAAAAAAAATATTAAACTAGTCATCTTAGTAATTAGATTGTCTATGTCTACTCAAACTTTAAATGTTTGAGGTTTATTATCGAATTTGTTGCCCACTTGATAATTGAGCAATTAATTTTTGTGTAAAAAAGTCAGATTCTCCTGTTTCATTTCAAAATTAATCATAAGAGATATAACAAAAGAAATTTCCTAAATATCAATACAAATCTCCATCACAACTAAAAATAGTTGTTTGATCTTTACATTTTTAGATTTATAGACTTGCTGCCAATGTTTTATTGAAAACTTCAACTTAATTTTTGTTTATGTTGCATAAGATTTATCATCAGAGTTACAACTTAGGCTTTCTTATTTACATTTGATGTAGAAATTTGTTCAGGCTCAATTTTGTGATTTTATTTTTTTCCCATTTCTATTTGGACTTAAAACATATTAGTTGTTATGTTTATGTGGAAGAGATAAGTATTAAATTATAAGGGTGAGGGAAAGTACATGTACAAGTGAATCGAGTTGAGCACGGTCCTACTTGAGTAGCAAATCAAGCTCGAGCTTGAAAATATTATGCTCGAGTACTCATCAAGTCTAATCAAATCTTACAAATTATTTAATTTTTTATTTTAAATATTTTACTTATTTGTCAATTTTTAGTTTTTAAATATTATACTTATTACTTAATATTTATTGTGAAATGCTCGAAATGACGGGTTACCGAAAATTTTTGGCTAGATTTTAGGGGGAAAAAAAAGATCGCTGGTATCATTTTGTTTGGATACATGATTTTATCTGTTATATTTGGCTTCAAAACAAGTTATCTTGGAATGGTATATGAATGTGAACACATAATCAATAATTAGTATCATGAGTTCAATTCCTATCTATTATTCATTTTCTAAGGATCCACCCACTTTATTCATATTCCATACCTATATTCCTTGCTTGTTCCACTGACAAAAGCATTGGTAACAATAAGCGTTTCATGAGAATGAAAAGCAAAAAGCGCTACCGGCCCTTTATTGCTTTCTTTCATCTAATTTCCCCATCCTTCTTTTTTGTTTCTTATAATTGGAATAGTAGACACACACATACTTATATATACATATATGTATTATCTGTATATATAATTTTATTTATAATATATATATACACACATACATACATATATTCATAACTTCACAGAGTTTTATATGTGTACATGGAGTAAATTGAGATTTGTTTAAATTCTCTTGGCAGAGCTACAAGCCGAAAATGAAAATTGGAATCATATACACCATCATCATCTTGATCCTTGTGCTAGAAAAGCACTCACAATGACCTACAATACTTGGAACACCATTTCAGAAAGGTTAGTTGTTTGCTTGGTGAATTTTTGACCGAAATACACTTTGATCTGTTTATTGGCATGCAACTGACTAATTGCTACTGCTCCACGTTGCTTCAATAAAGTGGCCAAAACGGATAAAGAGTGAAACCATTGAAGCAATGGTGATTTATTGGACACAAATATTGGCCACAAGAAAATACATTTGCTTATTGAGATACACTGTTTATGAACCGTTCAATCGATTCTAGCCTGTAATAATTTCTAGAAGATTGCAACACATGAATGCTTTGAAAAAATAACATAATATGTTGAGACTATTCATCAATAGTTTCCTGATGGCTCTACTTGTCGATTTGTTGTTTGAGAATAGAGACATAAAGTTGATGGTTTATAACTTTGTGTCTCAGTCACCAAACTTGTGATCTCAATTAATTTGAACGTATATTTTCTGAAGAGAATAATCATCAAGGAATTGTAAAATAATCATCAGTAATTTGTTTTTATTATAAAACCGTTTAAAATTGTCCAGACTCGATCTTTTTAAACTTTGCAAAACCAAGGATTTTATGTCCACTTTCACGGAGAATTGGTGCAATCCAATTTTCTTTCCTTTGAAAAAAAAAATTGGTCAATGAAGTCTGGGAATTAGTAACTTGAAAGATGCATTTGCTTCAATTTTGACATCCAAGGGGCATCAACAATTACATATCCCTTGTTTTTGTCAAACTGTTTCCCTTATGAAATTTGATAAAGAGTAACCTTTGTGGTGCATTTGTTTGAATCTCATTGAACGGGAAAAGAAAGACTGAATAATTACTAGGCATAATTGCTGGAGATAATTAACCATAATGCGACTCTCATTTGCATATTGATTACAGCACAAATTCATGCTTATATTGTACATAAATAAGTAATTTGCTGCATTCAATGTTTGCATTCACACTAACCATTGAGATATTTATGGGTACCAGAAAAAATGATAATTATGTGAGAAATAATGAGCCCTCGATGCGTGTAGAGCAGGGCTTCGATGGCAAAGTTGGATGCTTTAATTTCCAAAGGAATGAATAAGTTGCTTGGCTTGTTGCTGGGGTCTTCACCTTTTTCCCTTTATTCTCCATTGCCGAATTAGTGCTTTAGAATCAACGGTTATGCTGGTTCTCATTCATGAGGGTTAGTGATTTCATCGCGTAATTGGTTCAACAAACGAATGGTAAGACTGCTTTTAGTTTTAAGAGAAGACTTCGGCCTTCAGAGTGCTAATGCAAAAAGGACACTCATGTGCGGTATTTGTGCTCCGAGTTGATTGACAAATTTTTATTACAGAGAAAATTTTTTTTTCTGTGATCTCAATTCTCAAATCATATCAAACATTTTTTTTTTGAAGGAATTGATAGCTTTGTTTGGAATTTTGAGGCTTTCATTTACTTTACTTAATATGTAATATCATTGAGAAATTGAATTCTAAACTTTACACAACCTGAATGATTGTAGGCACAGTAATGTAATATCCACCATACAACAAAGAGTGACAAGAAACTGTACGCGGCTCATTGCATTCAAATTGAAACAAAATAAAGGGTTAATTACACTAAACCCGGATGTAATTAGGGATAATTGCATTTTGCCCACTTGAGCTTATTTTATCATCACTAAACAAAAACACACGTCCTTTTCTCGGAATAGTTATTTATCTTCTTGGTTCAAAATAGAGACACACAGTGATCTCAACTTAATTGAACTTTTATTTTTGGTAGGAGATAATAATCAATGAAATCTTGAAACTTCTATTAATTAACTTTATTTAATTTGTAATATCATTGAGAATTGAGACCTTAAACTTTAGGCAACCAAGAATGTTGAATTCAATAGCCATATATATACACACATATATTTGTGTGTGTATATATAATATATGTATATTCTAATCAGCAATTTGTCCTACAGGTCACTTTTTATCATGTTTAATTTGGAATTTTCAAAGAAGATAATAAATCTTTCCAATTATAACATCAATTACAACAAATATACATATACATATGTATATATATGTGTATATATATGTATTAAAATTTCAAAGAAGATGATAAATCTTTCCAATTATAACATCAATTACAACAAATATACATTTACATATGTATATTTATGTATATATATATATATGTATTAAAATTTCAAAGAAGATGATAAATCTTTCCAATTATAACATCAATTACAACAAATATACATATATATATATATATGTATATTTATGTATGTGTGTATCAAGAAGATGATAAATCTTTCCAGTTATAACATCAATTACAACAAATATACATTTACATATGTATATTTATGTATATATATATATGTATTAAAATTTCAAAGAAGATGATAAATCTTTCCAATTATAACATCAATTACAACAAATATACATGTACATATATATATATATATATATATATGTATATTTATGTATGTGTGTATCAAGAAGATGATAAATCTTTCCAGTTATAACATTAATTGATGTTATAACTGGAAAGATTTATCATCTTCTTTATACACAAATACATAAATATACATATATATGTATACACACATATATTTGTGTGTGTATATATAATATATGTATATTCTAATCAGCAATTTGTCCTACAGGTCACTTTTTATCATGTTTAATTTGGAATTTTCAAAGAAGATAATAAATCTTTCCAATTATAACATCAATTACAACAAATATACATATACATATGTATATATATGTGTATATATATGTATTAAAATTTCAAAGAAGATGATAAATCTTTCCAATTATAACATCAATTACAACAAATATACATTTACATATGTATATTTATGTATATATATATATATGTATTAAAATTTCAAAGAAGATGATAAATCTTTCCAATTATAACATCAATTACAACAAATATACATATATATATATATATGTATATTTATGTATGTGTGTATCAAGAAGATGATAAATCTTTCCAGTTATAACATCAATTACAACAAATATACATTTACATATGTATATTTATGTATATATATATATGTATTAAAATTTCAAAG
The DNA here is from genome assembly GCF_003713205.1 of Coffea eugenioides. NCBI lineage: Eukaryota > Viridiplantae > Streptophyta > Magnoliopsida > Gentianales > Rubiaceae > Coffea > Coffea eugenioides. Next base: position 299,810 of record NC_040035.1, read on the forward strand.
AAGATGATAAATCTTTCCAATTATAACATCAATTACAACAAATATACATGTACATATATATATATATATATATGTATATTTATGTATGTGTGTATCAAGAAGATGATAAATCTTTCCAGTTATAACATTAATTGATGTTATAACTGGAAAGATTTATCATCTTCTTTATACACAAATACATAAATATACATATATATGTATATTTATGTATGTGTGTATATATATATATACATATATATATACTTATGATAAAAAGTGACCTGTAGGAAAAATTGATGATTAGAATTGCTTTTCTAAGCCAATTAATGGCAACTGCATCATTCCAATCATTGCAACACTGGTCAAATATTTTAGCTAGGGTGGATACTGTCTAGTATATCAATAGTATACACTATTCACCGGCTTATCTTACATATATATAAAGACCTAAGATTTCTACTCCCAGGTTCAGCCACATGGCGGGATGAGGGGAGGGAGGAATTTTTTCTTCCGTTTATGCCCTGAGAATATTGATTAGTTCTACGAACAGTATACCACTGTTGAGGTCATTTTTGTCTTTTCACATGAAATTACTACCTTGCCCAGATAAAAATAACTAGCCCCAAAACAGTAACTTACTGTTGACGGCTATTTTTGAGTTCTCGCAAATAGCCTTTTGCTTTATTTCTCAGTTGTCATCTTTTCTTAGATGTAGTTGCCATCACCTCTGTTGTTCTTCACTTCTTTGTCTCCGTTATCAAAGACAAGAAGTCATAGGAGTCAAAAAGTCAAATAAAAATCTGGAAGTGCACCGATGTGGCAGGAAAGCAAAACACTCCCTTTCTACTTCATTTTTACAACTTTAGCCCATAGGAGTCAAAAAGTCAAATAAAAATCTGGAAGTGCACCGATGGCAGGAAAGCAAAACACTCCATTTCTATTTCATTTTACAACTTTAGCCCATCATCTTTTGTTTCCTCCTTCCTTTCTGTCTCTCTTTGTTTCCCATTAATTTTTCTTTCAGCTTTCTTTTCTCCCACAAAGAGTCAATTATGGCTGCCCATCCATATTCGAACTGTGGGATTGTTCCACAAAAGATGATAATCCTCCTTTCCTTTTCATTGTTCCCGTTTCTTGCACTATTCTTCTCTTCGGTGGAAAAAAAGAAGTACAGAAGCAGCTGAATAGCTTTTAGAAACAGTGGCCAAGAAATGGGTTGTCCGCCTGCTTCCTCCAACAATTTGTCAACAATTTCAGGATTGGCTTCGCTAAATTGCGGCTGCTCATCGGATTTTTTCGTTAGTCCTTATATATTCCTTTTTATTCCCCAGCCATTCTTTTCCTCTTGCTTTGTCTCTTTTTTTTTTGTTTTCCGTTCTTTACTTTCCCCCTTCTGTTGTTTCCAGATCACTCGGTCAATAATTTCATGATTTTCTTCCCTAAATTATGGCTATCCATCCAAGTTTTTTTACATCTATACTCTTTATTATTATACCCAACCATGAGAATGTGGTTTGTCCTTTTGTATTCATTTTCATTTCTTGCCCGGTTGAGAAATTACCCAAACTCAAAAGAAAAATCTCTGACAACTTATCAAGTTTGCATCTTTATCTGCTCTATTCATGATGGCTAATACTATTGCTAGAGATATAGCTTTGTCCTTCTGTTTTCCTGATATTGTTGACCAATTGCCAAATTATCAAGAATGAAGGAAACCTTGTGCCTTTATATTAGAAATAGAAATACTAGTCACAAAAAAACTACACCTTTCTTCTACTTTGTTCTCTGCAACCTTTCGTGCTAAAGGTAACTACTTCTTTTCTTTGTCTAATTTGTTCCCCTACCAGTATTTAAGAGATTGGATAATCTGTCTACTTTTTATTTTAGTTACCAAATTTCTTCAAGAGTTTAATTGCAGTTTGAAACAATTGATGCAGAAAAACTTTTCATTTAGCATCCACGAATTTCTAGCAAGTAGTTGTTTCAATTTCAGGTCACTCTCTTTAGTCCTTCAATTTCTTGCTTTTTCTTTTCCTGTTAAGAATATAGTACAAGTCATTACCAATTAAGGGTTGTCACCGTTTATTGAATACAGATAACTAAGCTAAAACAAGTTAAATTCTCAACCTAAAGTTTAAACTAAAGTTCCAGCCTTATGTAAAAGCATTAGAACGAGTAGTGATGTGCATGTGTTACACATATGAGAAAAAAGTACCAAAATCCCACTGATGAAAATGAGAATAAAAGATAGTCTTATATATTAAGGTTTTACCCCACGTTAAAGGTATTATGCACAGAAATCAGGTAGGCAATAGAAGAAACAAAACTTAAAATAGATAATCCTAATATTGAGTTTCTAGGATTTGTTGTACCTGGCTTACAAGTGTAGAATATTAATTCCTCAAAGCTATTTGTAAGGGCAACGGTCTTGGTTCCACAAAACTATCAAATGTTAAAACCACAACACGTTGGCTGTTTTATGCATTCACATATTTTGAATGCAGTGAGTGATGCATAATCTCTTATATGAATACTATTACACCTAATTAAATATTACAGAATCTGTGACAGTTTCTCTAAATCTGAGTATCTATAAAGCTGGAACATTAAAAAAATGAGGTTTTCTTGATGAAATGTGTTTGCTCACTAACTTTGAACCATACACCCTGATATTTGCACCAAAAAATGCACAAACCTAATGAAGTCAGATTGTTTGGTAAGAAACAATACTATGTTCTTTTGTAGCTTAAATGATTGTAGTTTTTAGGTTGTAAGTTCATTTGGTTTCACTTATTGACTGAATATGCCTGAAAATAATTGCACGTCTGCAATCTTCCTACTAAAACTAATTACACCTTTCTTTTTGTTTTATTTCTTCCTCTGTCAGTATTAATATTATTAGATAGTTTGCATAGTTTTATGCTGACTGATAGCATTCTTCTACATCCAATTTACATTACCAGCTCCGTTCACTAGTTCAGCATATTTGGGCTTGATGGATTCATACTAAGAAATTGCTTCACTTCAAGGTCATTTTCTTCTGTTCCTTGACTGTACCTTACAATTTTAGTGCCTAAATTTTGTTCTCCATCAATGCATCATCCAGAATATGATAACTAAATATATGTTTCATATGATCTTTTTTTTTCCGCGCTTTGCCTTGTACTATTTAATGACTCTGATTGGATAAATATGGTAATTTCAAACAATTAGTCTGCACCTTTGTGTCTCTTGCTCAATTGCTTCTATCTAGCAGTTTGCATTTCACACACATATATAACTTATTATTACTCTCTTGATTATCTAATATTACTCACATTTTCTTACTACTACTTTCATTAAGATGAAAAGAAAAAGGAATACAACTAAAAGCTTTAGTTTAGTAGATGAGTGGTTTGATGAACGCTACAATGCTGACGCTTCACAAGTGAACTCCAATAGCTCTCACAATACAGTAAAATCTCAAGAGCTATCAACAAATTTTCCACTTTCTCAGCCCCATCGTCCTAATGCAATTCATATCCATTCTAATGCTGGATATGCTGATACTGAGACCTCAATAAATAACAATCATGCAACTGGTCCTGTTGTCCACTCTATGACAGACCAAAACAATAACATCATCAGGAAGCATCATCAAAATTATAGTAGTGAGTTCTGCCTGTTTTGAACCATCTATCCACTCCTAATATCGCATGTATGCCTATCTTAGATGATTCTGATCTAAACGACTTACATCCATCTAATCATCACCCGCTCTTATTAACCTCTAATATTGATGAGGTTTATGCTCGCTCTCAATGTTAATCTCCTATCAACTTTACATGCGCCCCTAAAATTCTTACTTCTCAAATCAAGAACTCTTCGCAACCTAACAATACTGATCCTAGATGGACTTCAAATCCAACATCCTCCTGTCAAAACACCTTTAATGAAAACTATAATCTGACAGTCATACGACCTCAGGATATAAGTGAAACACAAAATGTTTCCACTTCTCAGCCAACTTCTTCCTTAGTACCTTTTTCTGCTATATCTTCTCATCTTTCTCCATATTATCTTCAACATAAATACTTTGAGACAAAAAATTATAGAAGACAAGCATACATAAAGTGGAAATCTAAGAAATTACGCGCACATGTTAGCGCTAAAATGGCACATGTACCAGCCATCAGATTGGAAAGGGTTCAGAGTTTGGCAACTATTATCCACCTTGCATTAGAACCTGCTGTACAATCGCTAACACGAAAAGGTAATTAATGTTCTGTCTAACATATGCCTATTTCTACTTTCTTCTACAAATGTTTTTATGCGAGAAAAGGTTTTTTAAAAATCTCCAATAATAACCATTCAGTTTTATACTCGCTTATATTCAATTTTTACCATAAAAAATCTCAACATTCGAGTAATACTAATCAACGAATGTGAATCACGTTATAGGTAAAATCTCTCCAACTGGAAGACAATTGCTAGGCTTCATACTTGATTGCCCTGATAGGTTACCATTAGAGCCACAATGCCAACACTGTGGAGCAACAAAATTCTATTCTGAGACAATAAATTTCTGCTGTTCCAACGGTGAAGTAGTCCTCTCCCAAAATAAACTCCCTGATGTTCTAAAAGAGCTCTTAACTTTATCCTCAAAAGAAGCAAAAATCTTTAGAGCTATGATTAGAACTTACAACAACCACTTTGGGTTCATTTCTTTTGGTGTTAAATATGACAAAAAACTTTGTAGAAGAAATAAAGGAGTCTATACATTTAGAATTCAAGGGCAGGTTTATCACTTTCTAAATGACTTAAATTCAACCAATGATCATGACGAAAACCTTCAATTATATTTCCATGATCCTGAAATTGAGTTAGCCAATCGGATAGCTTCTTGCCCGAGACTATCAGAAACTTTAGTCAGGAAACTGATGTGTTTGTTGGAAAACAATCCATACGCTAAATTTTTTAGAGCTTTAAGTGGAGTGCCTAACCTTGATAGTTATCACATCATCTTAAAGACCATTCTTGCTCTAGACCAAAGAGTCTATAATAAACCTACAACCTCACAAGTAGCAGCTTTGTGGGTTGAAGGTGAAGACAATTGTCAGACAGGAAAGTGAAACATTAGAGTGCACACTCATAGTGGGACCTCAAAAAATATTCAATATTATTACGGATGTTATGATCCACTTCAGTACCCACTAATGTTTCCTTTTGGTGATCTAGGATGGGACCAAGGTATTCCCAAAAAGGGAATAAAAGCACAAACTAAGAGATTGAGAAAAAAAAAACTTACAATTGAATCTATTTGCCCAATGAATGTCTCTAATGTAGATGAATTACTTGACAATGAAGAAGCCGATAAGTAAAATATAATTTACTAATTAGCATTTTTTGATGTAAAATTTCACAAAAATAACAACTAATATAGAAATTTCTTCTCACTTCACACAACAATGAGTAGTCTTCAGGAAGATCCAGATTTCATTTCCCTACGAGAGTATTATGCTTACAAGCTTCAAATAAGGAATAATGATGAATCATTCCTCCTTCACTTTGCAAGGCTACTCCAACAATACGTAGTAGATCAATACGTCAAATTAGAAAGTCAAAGACTTGACTTCTTTAGGAATCAACAAGAAGAAATACCAAAGGAATTTTTACAGGGAATCATTGATGCTGTGACTACAGGTGAAACACAAGCATCAAAAGTCGGTCAACGAATCATATTACCACTCTCCTTCATTGGAGGACCAAGGAATATGAGACGTAAGTATATGGATGCAATGACTTTAGTCCAAAAATTTGGAAAGCCAGATATCTTTTTGACTATGACGTGTAATCCTAATTGGCCAGAAATAAAAGAACATCTAATTCATAGAGAAGAAGCACAAAATAGACCAGATTTACTTGCTAGAGTATTCCACTCAAAACTAGAAGTCTTAAAAGATGAATTACTCAAAAAATCTGTTTTCGGTGAAGTGGCTGCTTATACCTATTTAATTGAATACCAAAAGAGAGGAATGCCACATGCTCATTTTTTATTAATATTAAAGTCCAAATGTAAACTCTATAGTCCAGAAGAATACGATAGAATTGTGTGTGCAGAAATTCCATGTAAAAAAACCCAACCTCATCTATATGAGATGATAATTAAACACATGCTCCATGGCCCCTGTGGCCCTGTCAATACATCAAACGCTTGCATGACAAAGAATGGTCTCTGTCGAAATAACTATCCAAAAGATTTCTGTCAAGAGACCATTCAAACAATAAACGCATATCCTCAGTATAAAAGAGCAAACAATGGTGTGCAAGTAACAATTAGAGGTGCTACTTTGGACAATAGATGGGTTGTCCCACATAACCCATATCTACTAGCCAAATTTGACTGCCATTTAAATGTTGAAATATGTTCAACAATCAAAGCAGTCAAATATATATATACAAATATATATATGTAAAGGTCATGATAAGACAAGCTTTTGCCTTTCAGCGTTTACTTTTAATGGTGTAGTAGATGAAATCGAACAATATGTGTCAGCAAGATGGATTTCTCCACCTGAGGCTGTATGGAGAATTTTCATATTTCCCACAACTGAAATCAAATTTGCAATTATCCATTTACAACTACATCTTGAAAACTACCAACCAGTGGTTTTCAAGAAGCGAGCCAATTTGGAAAATCTCTCAAAAAATCCTCACTTTAAGAAAACAATGCTAACAGAATTTTTTCATATGAATAAGACTGATGAGGACGCACAAAGATTAAATTGTACATACTCAGAATTTCTAGACCACTTTGTTTGGAAACCAGGCCAAAGATATTGGAAACTTAGAGAAAGAGGAGACTCTATTGGGCGAATAATGACCACACATCCAACAGAAGGTGAAAGATACTACCTTAGGCTCCTCCTGTCAAAAGTTCGATGTCCCACTTCATTCAAAGACTTACGAACTCACAATAATGTTACAGTAGACACTTTTAGGGAAGCAGCATTAATTCGAGGCTTATTGCAAGATGGCAATAGTCAAGAAATTTGTTTAGAAGAAGTGTCGCATTTTAAGATGCCTTATGAAATGAGAAGGCTTTTTGCTACACTCTTAGTTTACTCTTGCCCCAATAACCCAAAACAATTATGGGAAAAATTCAAAGTGTCAATGTTAGAGGATCTTGTCAAACGCTCAACATTAACATTCAAAAACATTGAACATGAAGCACTACAACAAATAGATGGTTTTCTACAAACAATGGGAAAGAGCATATGCTCTTACAATTTACTCCCACCTAACTTGCCATGTAAAAACATAGAAGACCAAACTAGAGAATTGAGAGCAGAGAAAAGCATTATTGTTACACCTCATGATTTAATTGCAATTGACATGCTTAAGGAAAAACAAAAACAAGCATTCAAAGTTATTACTGAGAGAATTTATTCAGGAAAAGCTGGTGCTTTCTTCATAGATGGTCCTGGAGAAACTGGGAAAACATTTCTTTATAGGACTTTATTGGTAGACGTGAGGAGCAAAGGCTTTCTTGCACTCGCAATTGCTACTTCAGGAATTGCAGCCTCTATTTTACCTGGTGGTAGGACTGCGCATTCTCGATTTAAGATCCCAATTGATATCTCTCAGGGTACAACATGTAGAATTAGCAAGCAAAGTTCTCTAGCCTTGATGATTAGACAAACAAAGTTAATAATTTGGGATGAAGCACCAATGTCCAAAAAAATAGCAATTGAAGCATTGAATGACTTATTAAAAGACCTTATGGATTCGGCCGAAATCTTTGGGGGAAAAGTTGTTGTGTTTGGAGGGGATTTTAGACAAACACTACCAGTAGTTCGAAAAGGAACAAAAAGTGAAATGATAAGTACCTGTCTAATCAACTCTCCAATATGGGACAAACTTGAGAAACTACACTTAACAGAAAATATGAGAGCAAGATTAGATCCCACATTTACAGAATTTCTATTAAAGATTGGAGATGGGATGATTCACACAGAACCTAATAATTTAGTAAAAATTTCACCTTCTATCTTAGTTCCTTATACTAACGAATCTGATGCACTTCAAAAACTGATCGAAATAGTATATCTTGAAATCGCTAATGGATCACAGATCTCACCTTCTTTCTTTAACAGAGCAATACTAACTACAAAAAATTTATTTGTTGATGAGATAAATGATGCTCTCATAAATAGATATCCAGGAGAAGCAGTTCAATATTTGAGCTATGACGAGACATTAAATGAGAATCACCAAGCTGAATATGTTGATTTGCTGAATACATTAACTCCCTGTGGTCTACCACCACACAGATTAGTTTTAAAACCAAACTCACCAATAATTCTCTTGACAAATCTTGATCCAACTGAGGGATTATGCAATGGCACAAGACTTGCTATCAAATCCCTCAGTAAAAATATCATTCATGCTACCTTATTATTTGGTGAATTCTCTAGAAAAGATGTCTTTATTCATAGAATTCCAATGCAACCACCAGTTGATGACCAATATCTAGTCCCATACAAAAGAATCCAATTTCCAATTCGTTTGTGCTTTGCAATGACTATTAACAAAGCACAAGGACGCACCTTAGACTTTGTGGGTATATACTTGAAAGAACCTGTTTTTTCTCACAGTCAATTATATGTTGCTCTTTCAAGAGCAAAAAAAGCCTCAACAGTTAGAATACTAATAAAACCAGCCTATTTTTCCCCTCATCTAACGGACAAAACGAAAAACATTGTCTACAAAGAAGTGCTTCAGCATACAAAATAACTACAAATAAGTACATTCATCACTCATACCTCTTACTATTTTTATAGTCTTTTCCTACTTATCTAGCCTTTGACTTGTTATAATTATTGTTCTCCATTCAAACCAATAGAATTCTCACTATACTCCATCATAATGCAGTTCAAAATGCCTAGACATATCTCGGCTATTCTAGATATTGACAACGAGTCAGACAAATGGACAGTTCTTATTCAAGTAATTGAGAGGAATCATATCCAGTACACCCGGAAAGCACCACCTAGACGGATCCAGCGATTCATCCTCACTGATTCTCAGGTATTTCACTAACTACTATGTATATTTATCACTCAATATAAACAATCATAAATTATATCTATCTTATTGGCATATACCTACTGTTCAATTAGCTGGTTGTAATGAAACAGTTTTATCTGGCAATGTTGCATGCTAGAATCTGCACTGAATGTGAGACTTAGGTGAAGCCGCCAAAGTGTTGCTTAGCCACAATACCAAGAGACAGCTTTCTCTTTGTGAGGAGCAGCAGATCTTTGTCATTCTTTGTATTCCTTATTATAATTGGTGTCTGTCCTTAAAAGTGCTTTGCCGCTGAAGTGAGTAACAAACATTCTTGATGTCTTTATAATTTTTTGTAACATTTTCACTTAATTCCAAGAATAATAATAACAAATAAGTAAAATTTTCCTAAGATATAGCATTTGCTAGATTTGATTGATCTCAATACGAGCTTCTACCTAGAAGAACACCAAATTCTCATAATGGATATAGCTTAGAAGTATTATTCATCACGTTCTTCCTGTTCATAGATGTTTTCACACAATTCCTTGGATTATAAGCATTGAGATACAACTATCTATATTACCTAGACTTAATAAATTTATATTTGCAACTTGTAAAAATTAGTAAGTCTTCAAACGGATACAAATGGGCCCAAATCAATGTCCACCACCTCCTGAAATAAGCATATTGTGAATCTCAATCTCAATAACAATGATATAAAAATAAAACATAAACAATAGGTTTTCCCTATTTCCCTCCAACCTAAAAATTGAAAAAACCATACAAACTTATCATTCAAAGTTCAGTATGCAATACTATTCTTAAAAACTGAAGATTCCACTATACACAAACACTCAACATTTAAAATTAACTATGCACTGCTACTATCACAAACTAGACTTTCCTTCCATAAACCCATTATCTAGCAAAAAAATCTCTAAAAGTTCCTTCCTCCCACTACTTATTCTAATTCATGAAAGTCTTAAATACATTTACCCAACTTTACTCAGTTTTAGTCTCTTAAATACTCATTGAATATATTCAAAATGTTTTTCACCACCCCCACATTAAAAATTTGACTCAAAAAATTCATTAGTCATACAAAACTCTTTGCATTGCACATAACCTTACTTCATCGAACCACTTTATCTCATAACTCTAATTCATTTCAAGCTTCCACCCTACACCTTATCTCAATTGTTTATTATTTACTCTAAAAGAATAAGGACTCCTCCACTCCTATCATGTACATTTATATGCCTTCTTAAAGCAGAGAATTAAAATCTACCCTCACAATTTATTTCCACCTGACTGCATAGCATTATGTCATTAAGTACTAATAAATTGTAGGACCTCTCTTCTTGTCAAGCTCAAATTTGTCTCTCTCTCTCTATATCTGTGCTAGATAAACCACATAAGGACATCATGTTCAACCACTTAAAAGTTAAGACTATATAAGAATTTTGAAATCTATGCTTTTTCTTACTAGCATGTAAAAACAGGTTCAATCGATTTACAGTCATTATTCAATTTTAAACTCATGGCACTTTCTTTGGACAACTTGTCTCTCTTCTCTTTCAGACTACATTTAATTCAACTTTCATAAGTATTAGCTCATGGCCTGATGGTTTTATACTAATAAAAATTGCCTCTATTAGATGATTGTGCATATTGAACTAACTTTGTATGTCCAAAGAAAGAAAAACATATTGAATTGCACTTAAGTTTCCAATCCCAACATGATTGATAGCAATAATTAAATCCCAGAAAAAAGTCCCACTGGAAGCTAAACAAACACCATGAAGAACTCCCATTGCTTCATTTCCTCAAGAGGAAACCAAGAAAAAATAAAACTGACATACATGTGAATAAACTTCAGTGTCGTGTCTTTCAACTTTTGACCTCTGAAAATATGTTCTTCCCAATCTGCTTTCGCTCAGGTTTAATTTCTAGATTATTCAAGTTTGTTTGAAGGGCTTAAAAATTTTGGTTTATCCCTCCCCATAATTATTACCAATCTATAGGTACAAAACCTCAAATTGACAAAAATCACCCAGCGACCAATTTAATCTGAAAATCAGACTATGTACTTACCTCTCAAAGGAGCCGCTTGCACCAAAAGTTTACAAAGATTATAAACAACCTTGAGCCTCTATGATAATAAAGACTGGTCCTTGACTTCTACCTAATTGCATATTCATTCATGCAAATATCCATATGCAAAATACACAATAATATTACCTTATAATATACTAACTCAACTAGCAACACTAAAAATAGGGAACTAAAGTTTCTGCAGCAACCTATGAAAATTGCATCCGATTGTTCAGAAATTTGTTGGTTCCATACCAACGATACTACATCTCTGGTGCAACTGTTATCACTGCTGTTCCTACATACAAAGTCAGCGAATATCCCTACTCTTGGGTCCTGCATTACTCAACTTTGATTGAGCACTACCTCGAACCAATTCCTCCGACGCTTCCATGTCCTTTCACCTTTGACAGCTTTTCTGATGCACATAAACATGCAGAATCTGACATTACTCTAATAAGTAAGTATTATTAAAA